>NC_037292.2:2434083-2737094 GCF_000002775.5 Populus trichocarpa | reverse complement strand
AATTGCTTCCTGAGGTTAATTCAAATGTTTTCCAATTTAACACAGCAGGAACAATCTTTTTCCTGAGAGGCGAGCCAAAACAAAACGATTTGAAGTGGCAGCAACTGGCCTAGAGAGATCTGGTTATTCCAATTCCCATCATGATTCATCAGGAAATTCTACTTCTAGTAACGTCTCAAGTAAAGTTGTGGATCGCTACATTGATGGAGAACAGCAGCAGGAAATGAGCAAGCCCAAAAATAGTTCACAGAGAAGTTTTATTGGAAACAGAAATGCTGATGGAAAACTTCCTCCACGAGTCCAATACATAGCCCCTACTTCACCAATGGATAACATCAAAGATAAGCCCAGGTCTCACTCATTTCGGGAATATGGAGGGACTCGGCAGAAGTTTTCTTCAAGAGATTGGGTGGCTAAAGGATTTGGCCATGAATCTCCACGGAAACTTGCAAGGAATGTCATGGAGAGACTCTCCCTGGGGCGTTCTTATCCTAAATCAAGTCCAAAGGAGTTCGCCTGTGATATTCCAATCACAATTGAAGATGTCTATGGTGGATCAATGAATTCATGTATGGATGTTCCTGCCCGAAAAAGTTACTCACTGGAGGAACCTTGTGAAACCAATAATGGCTACAATGGTGATGATTTCTCAGGTTATCAGAAACCAAATTACTTCCCTGGAGATGAATTTGAGGATATGAACACTGTCAGTAGAGAAGACTTGATAGATGTGGAATTACAACAAAGATCTAAGGAAGCTGAGGAGAGGATTGTTCTTCTTTCTGAAGAGCTTGAGCAGGAAGGCTTTCTCCAAGATAGTCGATTTGATGCTCCACTGTTGATGCAGACTATTCAGAGCTTAACAGAGGATAAGTTAAGCTTGGCAATTGAGGTTTCAGGTCTTCTGAAATCTCGAATTGCTGACAGGAATTCTGCCAAGGAAGGTTTTCAATTAGCAAAGGCAGAATGGGAGGCAAGGAACCAAAGATTAGAGAAGGAGAAGAATGAATTGCAGACAGCCTTGGAGAAAGAATTAGACAGAAGGTCGAGTGACTGGTCATTAAAGCTTGAGAAATGCCAGTTGGAAGAGCAAAGGCTTCGTGAACGGGTTAGAGAGCTTGCAGAGCACAATGTTTCACTCCAGAGGGAAGTATCTTCTTTTAGTGAGCGAGAAGCAGAAAACAAAAGTGTGATAACATATTCCGAGCAACAACTCAGGGACCTGACTTCAAAGGTGGAGAAGGTGAGTGATGAGAATCAAGATCTGAAACACAATCTTTCTGAATTGCAAAAGAAGTATGCAGTGGCAGAAGAAGATCAAGATTGTATTAAAAGGAATTTTGAAGAGAAGAACAAGGAGTGCAAGGATTTGCAAAAATCCATTACAAGATTATTAAGAACCTGCAGTGATCAAGAGAAGACAATTGAGGGTTTGCGGGAAAACTTTAGCGAGGAAATTGAAAAGAAGCCACCATTGGACAAGTTTGATAAGAATGTGACACGATTGCAAATGGAGCAACTGAGGTTGACAGGATTAGAACTGGCTCTCAGAAGGGAGGTGGAATCTTGTAGACTAGAGATTGATTCCCTTCGGCATGAGAATATAAACTTATTGAAGCGCTTAAAGTGTAATGGCGAAGAGATTGGTGCTTTAACTTTCAAGCTAGATAAGGAAATGTGGACACGTACTTGCTGCCTGCAGAATCAAGGATTGTCTATGCTGAATGAGAGCACTCAGCTTTCTTCCAAGTTATTGGAAATCATCAAAGGGAAAGTGGGCGGCCACTTTCAAGAAATTAAGCAGGGTATGGAAGTTTTGGGGAATGGTTTAGATGAGCAGTTTATTGTTGAATCTGATATGAAAATTCAGGGCTTTAAGCGTGGAACTGAAAGCTTAACAAGGAGTTTGCAGACAATATCTTGTTTACTTCAGGGGAAGTCCAATCTTGGTGCTTCAAAATCTCAGTCCCCAAGCAGTAATGTCAATGGCTCTGGGAAACTTGACCATCATATCCCAGAGGTAGGCTACTGCTTAAATTTGTTCTTGTGACATGCTCATCTTTTGGTTTCTGTGGAGGATGGTCATAATGCAAATGTATTTTCATTTGATTCGAATTTGCTTTTTAGCGACAATTATTCAGTATGTTAAATTAAGTTGATCTTTGATTTGTGTATTGAACAGTTGACTATTGGTAAACTTGATTTCAACCCTTAATGCTATTATTGATTTCCCTTTCATCTTCGCAGGAATCTTTGAGATTTGAACTTAAAGCTGAAACTTTGCTTACAAGTCTGTTAACGGAGAAGCTGTACTCTAAAGAGTTGGAGCTCGAGCAGTTGCAAGCTGAACTAGCAACAGCAGTGAGAGGTAATGACATCCTTCGATGTGAAGTCGACAATTCGTTGGATAGCCTTGCTTGTGTCTCTCATCAACTGAAAAATCTTGAACTTCAGGTATTCCTAGATCCCAACTCTGCAGAAAAAACCTGAAGTTGCATATCACTTTAAATATTCATTTACACAGGGTGCTTTGCAAACATTGCTTGTGCTAAATGCATTTACAAAAGCACTTAATTTCAAGCTGATGCATTAACTTGAAGGGTTAAGGTCTGCATTGATTTGGTCAGCTCTTAGTGTTCCCTAAGTTCTTTTATATGCACGCCTACCTAACCTGTGATTTTGTTGAGTTGGGCTTCTGTAACCCGAAATCTCCCTTGTGGAGGTGGAGTGATGTGCTGTCCTTGTGTAGCTGGTGATTTTATGGAGATATTCACTTCATTTCCAATGGATAGTGAAACTGGCATGAGGTCATTGTCTGCCCTCATTTTGCCATAATTGTTTTTGATCACCATCCTTAGAACTGGTTTTTCTGTGAATCATTATCCTTTAATTTAAAAGCAATATAAAATTGTTATCCTAAATGTTGCTTTTTATGGTTTTGCTTTTAGTTTAGTTCCTTTGCTATGGCATAATTCGATGTTATTGTTCATTAAAGACTAATTTTGTTATGATGGACATCTGTGGCATGTTTACTCCCTTTCCTTCTTTGGTTCTTATGGTGATCGGCTTGGCATTTTCTGTCATATTTCATGAGAATAAATTTCTACTAAAACCATTTAAAGATTTTTCCTGTTAAATATTTTTTATCTTTTTTGGGATACCAAAAGCCAACCAGACATGATCTTTTGGCACAACACTTTGTCAGACATCAGCAAAGAAGTATAATGAAGTGCTGTACCTGATTTGCAGTGCGATGTCTTTTGAATTTCTCTTGCTGTCTTTGTACCTTCACGTTACTTGGGAGCTATTGTTATGCCTTCAAACTTTGGTATCCAGTGTACAGTTAGGACAATTAAACAGACTCGTTTTTTCCTTGATAATTATATTTCATAAGAAATTATTTAGAGCCTGTTGGTAACTGCAGCTGTCTTATTTTTTTGTCATGACCTTTTGGTGTCCTATAATATAACTAATGTAATTGTCTTTTTAACAGATGCTGAAGAAGGATGAGAATGTAGATCGACTTCAAAGTGACCTCCAAGCATCCGCAAAGGAATTAGCAACAACTAAGGGGATATTGGCCAAAGTTTCACAGGAGAGAGATATTATGTGGGAGGAAGTGAAACAGTTTAAGGAGAAGAATATGCTATTGAATTCAGAGATTAATGTATTGAAGAAGAAGATAGAGGCCCTAGAAGAAGATATTCTTCTTAAAGAAGGTCAAATCACAATCTTGAAAGACACCCTAGGCAGCAGGCCGTTTGATCTCCTTGGTAGTCCTAGTTGTACACGAGAATTCTTGCTAGAATGATTGCGAGGAAGCAACCTTTTTCTTTTTGGGTAGGGTGTGCAAACACTGTCCATAGTTTGAAATTGTGTTCTTCGGGTTTCTTTACATTTCTTATACCTTACCGTTTCTTTCCTCCATTTCCTTACTGGAGGCTTTGATGGGTAAAGATGTTAAAGCTTGGAAAAATTCACACACTCTGATTCTGTGTAATTGTATGTAGTTGGGGTTTCCTTGTTCCTACTCTTATAGCCATGAATTGGTCTTAGCAATTTTGATTCTCTCTCCCTCTCTAAGTGTGTGTTTGTGGTTCAGCTTGGACAGTGTAATCAGGAGAAATTGGGTTCTGGTTCCGTTGTTGGTTTTATCCCTCAACAATTTGTTTCCAAAATTTTGCTGGGAGTACAATACATTTGACATAGGCTTTTGGTGTGAAGCTTCAAGATCTTTTGTCATCTTGAACTAATTATTTATTCTTGATTCCTTTACTAAATATTGCTGGCAAATACATCGAGGCCTCAGGATGCAACCTGGAATCGGCAAGTCACAGGTCAGACGATGGTAGCACATTTTCATTGATGACGAATCCTAAAGCTGGGCCTTTTGTTGATACAATTGTACTGTTTCTTGTGATGGGATCAGTTAGGAGCCGATGTTGTGTCATTTTTGGTGTCCTTGCCATTAATTGGATAGCATTAGAATTCAAACTCTGACAGCTGTGGAACCACCTAGAACAGGTCAAAGAGAACGAGGTTGATGCCACCATAAACAAGCCAAACGCTGAAAAGGTTGTGTTAGTTTGCTTCACCTCGTGCTGGATCCCACATTGGCCCGCTGCCGGAGGATAGAGTCAGACAATATATATATATAACAGAGGCTAAGCAAATGCTTTGAGAGTCTATGGAAAATGGGTTCCTTGAGATGTTCTTCACCTGATTTGATCGTCGAATCTCCATTTTTGCGTGTCATTTTTGCAACTTGCAAGGGTCAATCAGACTCAATTGGCATTAAGCTCCGATGGTTTACCTTTGCAAGTAAAGTTTCTTACTAGGCAAAAACAAAAATATGGGATGGGTGTGGAGGTATGAACAAAAAAGACATTAATAGCTTGTTTGGTTTTTTTAAAAAAATGTTATTCATCTAGTTGCTTCACCGAATTTGATCATGAAATCTCGATTTTTACGTGTTGTTCTTGCAAGGGCCAGAATCGATTGGCATTAAGCTACTCATGATTTATTTTTACAAATAAAGTTTTTTATCGAGAAATTAAAAAGAAAAAAATGAGCTAGATGCTCTTAAGCATACCAAAAAAAATATTAAAGATATATTTGATTATAAAAAAAATATTATCATCTTGACAATAACTTTTGTTTTGTTTGTTACTATCAAAATGCTTATTCATTTAAAAGTTAATTAACTTATTTTAATATCTGATATTAAAAATAATTTTTTTAAGAATTCATTTATTTTCATATAGACAAAAATAATTAACCATATTTCAGTGTCAAATGAGAATAGGTTTGACTAGCAGTCTCCCTCAAAGCTTGCAAATGAGGCATAAAACCTTCTTTAGAGTAACTGTAATCAAACCAACACCACACACTATCAATCACAGATGTTCTTAAGCGTTTATATTAGAAACTGGCACTAAATCACCGCTACTTTCTTGATGAAAAAATCTTAATTTAACTTGTTTGGTTTTGGGTTTATTCTCCAGAAATTATCAGTTCGAGTTCCATAAATCTCAGGGCCACTGAAAACTTATATGGTTGTTAAATTCAGGACTCGTGGGATTAGTCGAGATACGCACAAACTAACCAAAACACCTACATTAATAAAATAAAATAAAAACCTTAACCAACCTGATCATCAGATCCAACCTTCTTAAGGCACGCTCCGCTTTCCTCAAACATGTCTACGCATCTTTCAAAACCTCCATTTGCACCGCCTTGCTTTGGAGCACATGACAACTTAATCTTTGGGGTTCTTTGGATGCTTCAGTCTTCACTATGATATTTAAAGTTTCCTGTAGAGTAGCTGAACCTAACACTGATTTGATCTTTTGTGTCAACAGATGAGGCAAGCTGTCTCAATCTCAGTTGAATATGAACAATTTTTGGATGATAATGCTTTAAGGGTAACAGCCCTGGCCAGGCTTTCAATGGCCAAACAGATAATGATGGCTACAATTAAAGTGAACGGAGAGCTTGCTCTCCTCATCGAGACTTCTAAAATGGTTTCTTGGTTATAGTTATCTTTTACATCGAGGCCTCTCTCTCTCTATCATGATTCTTCTCAGCATTTTCTGGTAGTGACTTCCACTGCTTTTTTATTTTTATTTTATTAACATGGATGTTGAAATCAACTTGTTTATATCTTAATTAATTTTATAAATTCTAAAATTAATAATTATATAAGCTTTTAGTAATCAAATCTGAAGAATTAAACTACACCTCTTAACTTCACGTGCTATTTCATTTGCTTTCTGCTCGCCCTTCTCAAGGGAATTGCGTTGCGCTCCAGTCCGTGAGGCACAAGGATACAGTAAACACAAAAACATGGAGAGTAATCCTTGTTAACACCACCTAAAAAAACCACGATTTTTAGGTAAAGCAACCATCTGTTGTATAAATGTTAACAAACCTTGGCTCTGCATTATCAGGATTTGATGCAGCCGCCGGATTAGCTCTTAATTCCGGGGAGCCTTCGCCGCCCTCCATTTCTGTGATAATTAACATCACCATAGAAACAAAATTTTCAACTAAATGCTTTTCTCGTTTCAGCATTTATTCACACAATTACAGGCATTGCTGACCAAAAACAACTGAAGGAGACATGAATGCATTTCACAATTAGAAAACAAAACAAAATAAAAATCCACAATTAGAATTACAATGATAGATTCTACACTAAAGCATGAAAAAAAATCCTTAAATAAGAAAATGAAAAAAAAATCCACAAACCACAATGTAATTAACTATAAAAACCATTTTTATTGGAGAAATTGAAGGGATTCAACAAGAGACCAGAAAAGGAAACGTTACTTTGAGCTGCCAATTTTTAAAATAAAAAAAAA
This sequence comes from Populus trichocarpa, assembly GCF_000002775.5. NCBI lineage: Eukaryota > Viridiplantae > Streptophyta > Magnoliopsida > Malpighiales > Salicaceae > Populus > Populus trichocarpa. The sequence continues at coordinate 2,730,231 of NC_037292.2, read as the reverse complement.
GACACCTCCACATTGTCACTGCCAAGTACTTTGATATATTTTTTTTAAAAAAATATTTTAGAAAATAACCACCAGTTATCCTTCACTGAATTCTCCGAGTCTACCACACTCCTAAACTACGGATGGTCGAGAACAATTTGTTTCTCGTGAAAGTCACAACAGAGATGAGCATTGAATTAAGTAGGCATGCCCAGCAGTAGAGTGAAAGTGTCTTGCTACAAAAGCGAGGTTGAAATGAATCTCTGTTTGCAAAACGAAAGCCCTTTGATGCTTTCTTCTTCGAACTCCTTCGATGTTGATGTCATACATTAATAGTTGCAGGCTCTCAGCCATAATCCACAACATTTACTTGAAATATTCACAATGAGGAAACGAAAATGTTATTATTCTGTAGTCTCTAACAGTATTACAAATGTGATTAGAAAGTGTTTGACTTTAAAATTGAACCTGTTTTTTTATTAAAATTTAAATTTTATTTTTACCTCAAAATTATTTTAAAACATTTTGATATGTTAATATCAAAAATAAATTTAAAAAATTTAAAAAATATTATTTTAATATATTTCAAGCAAAAGAATTATAATTTTACCACATGCTCACTGACAAATGACATTAGAACTTAATTTCATGTTATTTTAATGACCTTATCATCCTTGATATGGAAGTAAGAATATAGATCATCGTTCCTTGAATCGTATGCCACAACAAGAGTTTGATGCACGCTTGGCGGCACATTGTCTGGACAAAATAGCACAGATGGAAGGCATAATGCCTTTCCTTGGAGGCTGGGGGATATATATATATATATATATTGTTGTTCCTTTCTTGTAGCTGGTTCATCCACTGGGGTTTCCTTGACTGGACGATCATAGAGATGCAGATTTCCAGAACTCGATGAGCTTCCTTTGCTGGAAGTATAAGAGATTGCATTTCATTACAAATATGAGAACTTAAATAGAATGAATACACGCACCTGTAACCAAAAACACACACACAAACACCGACGCATGATTGTATTATGGATTCACATGTGCAACTTCTAAGGCATTAATATACAAATACTCGCACAAGACCACACACACTGACACCTGCACCTACGCAAGGGCAGGACACATGCATGCATGCCAAGTTGAGTTTGAGTATACAGATGCTTACAGATTCTAATTCTGGCAGTAGAAATGGGCATGGGGGAGGCCAGTTGCTAGATTAACAGGCAGTACCAGGCCCAATGTGGCTCAAGCAGTTAGGTTAGACTCTAACTAGGCTATAGTTCAACATCAACCCAACCCAGCCTAATAGACGCAAGGCCCTGACATGCCACAATTACAAGCGAAACAAATGAATCAAGCACCAGCAGTGTGGACCTGGTCCAAACTTCAAGTGCTTGTCCCTAGCCTCCAAAGCAGATTGGCCATCAATCCAGGCTCAACTTTATATATGCATGTCTTTCCGCATCAAATCTCTCCGGGGCTAGGGCCACTCTTGAAAACTAGAGGGCTGCCTGGCTATTTCTACACCTGTGATTGCCATTTCTCCCCCTCCAAATTTTATTTTAGTTGCCTTAAATAATCGTTAACTTTTAATCAGTCTCGTATCCTAGAGTTGAATAGAGTGGAATTTACCTTGGCAATTGGTATTTTTGCTCTTACTGAATCAATCAATGAGAAATCAATATCAGCCACAGTAATCCCTGTTGAAATGCGATCTGCAAAGAAAAAGCAAAACAAGTTAGTAATCAGTAAATTCATCAAACATGCTAATGGTCTGTAAACCAAAGTACACAGCACATACAATAACCACAAGATAGGGAAGAAGAAGAAGAAATTATCTGAGTCTGTTGAATGAAAACAAATAACATGTAGTACAAATAGAAATGCATTTACAATATCGAGACTCTTCATTCAAGGATAGGAAGAAGTGCTAGAACGAGAGACAGTAATTCTCACCAGGCAATCGACCAACAACAGTTCCCCAAGGATCAATTATTAATGTGTCACCATAGCTTTCTCTTTTTTCATTATGCTTTCCAGCTTGGGCAGCAGCTATTACCTGACATGGGAAAGGAATTACAATTAATTGTGCGTGGTGGACACAAATTCATAATTCTGTTAAGACACAAATGAATTCATACATAGCATTGAGTCTCGATTGCACGAGCACGAAGCAAAATCTCCCAGTGTGCCTGACCAGTTATTGTTGTAAAAGCAGAAGGTACCAATAAAATCTGCAAATGATAATAAATGCTTCAAGTTTTAGATGCTTAAAGTCAATTTATACCAGAGAATACATAAACTGAATTATACCTGGGCTTCATGCTGGAATCTGAGCTGCTGGTATAACCCTGGGAATCTCAGATCATAGCAAACTGACAAACCCAGGCGTCCAACAGGACTGTCAACTGCAACTATATCCTTTCCTGGAAACATAATTGATATAGATGGGTTATGGACAGAAATTTGTGTCAAGAGGCACTAACTAGGAACAAGGGAGATGAAAATGCTAACAGGACGGGAAAATTTTACAAATGCATTACACATGGCTAATTCTTATTAGAAAACTGTATGAATTCAAAAGCATGGATCGAAGAAAAATAAATTATTGGAGGGTCTTCATCAAGATCATCCAGAAAGCATGCCACGTTAGGCATATTGGCTGGCAGTCACTTGTTTTTCCATAGATTTCAAGCATGAGGTTATGAAAGCAAAAACATCAAAAACAATCTATTATCCATCAGGAACCTTCGTACACTGAACCAAAAGCAGGTGTTGGCAGGCCAGGACACATAATATAAGATATTTGTTTATTCAACATGCAAGTCCGACACATGGATGAAGAGTTCGAGCCTATTTGAAAGTATGATGGAGGTTTGTTTCCAAAGTGCTTTTCGCTTGGAAATACATTAAAATAATATTTTTTTCAATTTATTTTTTTATTTTATTTTTGACATCAGCACATTAAAAAGATAAAAAAAAAACAGTAAGAAAAATAATTTGAAGCTTAAAAAAAAATTAAATTTTTTCAAAATGGTGGTTGGCCTGCAATGCCAAACGGTGCCTTCACCAGGTTCTGTAAAGCTGCTTTCCTTGTATACACGTCCACCAGGAACATCCACATCAAACCTTTATTTAGAGAGAAAAGGTTTGTTTAGCTCCCATATGGATAAATTAAATCAAGATGAACACAAATCAATATAAAGGAAAGAATTGACATATCAACTTCAAGCAAGCGATGCTCATATATACTCAAGAACTATAATGACAGGGGAAAACCATCGCAACAAAACATAGAATTAGCCATCTTACAAATGTATTTTACTATAACTGCTTCTAATATTCCCACTGTCATCAATGATAACATGTGTGTTGCGCAAGTGCGCATCATCAGATCCTTTTTCTTGAAATCCTCCAAGTGACAGCCAAATGCCCGACTCCCTGCAATTCAATAATCATAACCAGACGGCAACAAAAATTCTAATACTGTGCCAGCAAAGAAAGTAAATAAGAGAACGACGAATAAAATGGGCAGTGTCTATCAACTACGAATAAAGAAAGGAAGACCACAATGCAGAGAAAATAAAGCGAATTTATATATTACCTAGCCAACAAGCAATACCGTTGCATAATCGGTCCGTCCAAAGGTTCCGCAAGCTTAACACTTTCCCCATCCTTTGCCGCAATGAAAGAAAAACTTTCAGGAAAACAAACCAACTTCGCCCCAGCAGCCACTGCTTCCTTCACATGCACAACGCCCCGCCAAAATACATAAATTAGTTTAGAACCATTTCTCAACAGAGAGGTGGTAACTACAATCGCAGGTAATCCTCACTGTGCTTGACACGCGCATATGTGGGGTCCACACCCAGTGTTCAACAAACATATCGAGGATTCAGTTGTTACATGATGAGAACGAATAACACAACTATAATCATCGTATTATAGTTATCAATTAAATATTCACTGGTTAATAAATAAAAACGATTATCAACGCTAATTACACTGATTTTGATTAAGTCAGTGCTAGGAATGCGTAATCAAAAATGAAAACCAGAACAAACCAGCAGTAAATAACAAAAACTGTGTGCTGATGAGAAATTGAAAAGTGAGTATACTTTGACGAGGCGAGAGCAGGTTGCGAAATTGGCAGCCAGGTCGTTGATTGATGTCATCTGAACTGCAGCGACTCGGACTGAGTTCGATGCCATGGCTGGATCGCTGGAAATGATGCCACTTGACTGAACGGTCAGTGAGCGGGAGCGCACGTGACGGGTCGGGCAGAGAAGAAGAGTCCTGTTGCTTTTTAGGTGGACGTAGAAGCGGCAGTTGTAGAGACAAAATGGCATCGTTTAAAGAGAGAGAGAGATCTTTGATGATGTAACAAGTTCGTGAATTCCGTTTTGTTATCAAAATATTTCATATTAATTTAAAAAACAGAATTATTTTTATTTTATTTTAAATCTTCATCTGTTTTAAATTTTTCAGCTAAATTTCAATTAGAATATTTCGATTTCATTTCACATATTCCGTTCCGCTTTTAAAAAGTCATTGAATCAAATTAAACCTGGTTCAATTTAATTAATTAAATCACCAAAATATAAAAAACTTTTTTTTATTACTATTTTCAATAACAATGATATTAATAATAATATTGAATTATTATTAGTATTTTCATTAACAATCATATTAATTTTTTAAAATTAGATTTATCACTAATATATATGGTTTATATTCATGTTGTTTTTTTTCATATTTATATTTTGTAGGAATTTGAGTAAAATAAAGGATACTTTAGATCCCATTAGCCTTGATAACATTAACCTAACTTTATATTTAAAATATTTGTGTTAAAATATTTTACTTTCATAATATTTTGATATTTTGTTTAAGTTGAATTACTTTAAGTTAAAGATCTATTTAATCTTGACTAATTAGAAATATTTTAAATTTTGAAATTATATTTGTTTGATATTATATTTATATTGCATAATTTATAATTAATTTATCTTAAATTTAAATTATATTTGTTGAATATATAAATAAGTAGTACAACCTCAAAACGACATCTCGAAACATTATGAAATTAAAACATTTTATTCTAATTAAAAAACCAAAATACTTCTCAAAACGAAATTTACATAACTACTGACGAAGGAAACATATCCCTCTTTAACTTTGATGTTTCTGTCCTTTCTGTTTTGATTTATTTGCATAATGGTGCTATCACTTTTCTTATCTTGCAGTCGGCCCCTGAAGAGCCATAAAGCCTATGCATTTGGCTATTTTATTTGCTTCTTATTTATTGCAACTTTATCCTTATAAGAGCGAGCATGGAAATACTATTTAGAAGAGCCCGATTGATAATATAGTATTTTAAATATGATAAATATAATTTTTTTTAATTATTGTATCAATTTAATATTCCTTAATTAATTTGACGGATCTAAAAATAAATCGATAATTTTCAATCAACACAATAATAAAATTGATAAAAAATATATTATTGTAATGAATAATATTTTAGTATTTTTACAAGAAATACAAGAAAATTATTTTTACAGGAAAAATAATAAAATAACATTTTATTTAACTCTATATTGGAACGTGAAAAACAGGCAAAGAAAAGCAGAATATTATTTTTTTTGTTTCCTCACCATTTAGCACCTGGTTTGGAGTTGCTCTAATAGAGTGTGGTGTATACTTATGAAAAGAGCAGCATTGTAAATCTATTATTTCACAGTCATGCTGTATTTTATAATAATTCTGGAAGTTTATTTTTTGGATCTGAAAAGAAATATCATCTATAAAAACCAGACTTATTAAATCTAGTTTTGCTTAGCAAATTGATTTAAGAATTAGCTAACCCAACTTATAATTCAGAAGTAGCTTTTTTAAAAATATTAACTTTTAGTTATTTTTGGAAGTTTATATTTTGGGTTTGAAAATAAATATCATCTACAATTAAAATTAGACTTGTCAAATCAAGTTTTGTATAACAATATAAATCGTGTTTTTTAAAAATTTAATTTTTTATTAAAAATTATTTTTTTATGTTTTGAATTGTTTTGATGCATTAAGTTTAAAAATAATTTTTAAAAAATAAAAAAATACTTTAAAAAACAACTACAACCACATTTATAAACAAGTTATTAAGTCAACTCTTAGTTAAAAACTAGTTCTTAAAAACAAATTAACTTTGAGTTAATTCATTTAATTCCAGTGTATTAATTCACAGCCTAATTAATGGGATAGAAACTCAATTTGATTTTCATTTTTTTTCAAGATTTTAATCCTTTTAAAAAAATTGAAATATTTTGATTTACCCAATTAATTCATCAAATTCATAAACAAAATTGATTTAATAACTTTAGATAAAATCATAATATTTTTTTTAAAAGTAAATTCTTGAAATTTATTTTTAGAATTGAACATTGATTGATTGATAATCTTATTCATAAAAGCCCCACTCAACTTCCAACTCCAAGAAACAATTTCTCAAAAATTAAAATAAATATGATAGAAAATCTGAATCATTTTCACAAAGGGGAGTTTTAACATTACTATAAAAAGGACAAAAGAAGATGAGCAAAAGCTGCCTAAAATGGCGGGGCTTGTTATAAGGTCAAAGTCAAAACCCCTCCCATAAAGCAAATAAACTAGAAAAAGAAAAGAAAAAACAAAACTGAAAATCACGACCTAATAGCCCACCAAGGAATCAGAGAAGAGAACCTTCTTATCAATGGATTTCCTTCAAAACCCAAGATTTGTTGTATGTATAAGTAATTACAGTCCTCTATTTCTTTAACCAATCACAACTCCACAATCTCTCTGCCTGCGTCTTTCTCTCTCTAGATCTATCTTTATTACAACCTTATTTTCTGTTAGAACATTCTAAAATCCCTTCCCTTGGATTTTTTTTTTCTTCTAATAAATCCTTCAAAGTTTGGGCCTTTTTGCTTTTATCTTAAGGCTTTTGCATTGAAGGATCATAAAGTTTTGTTCCTTACCTCTTGAAATTGATTACAAGGTATGTTTAGAAACTTCTTTGATTCTCAAAAAAACAAAAGTTTGCAATTCATTTCACACAATTTTATGAGAAACCCGTAATGTCAAATTTCATTATTTCAAGGGGATTTGGTCCCAAGACATAATTATTGGGCAGTACCTATTATCTGTATTTTTGTGTTTATGTTTCAGGGTGATGGTGTCTGCAATTTGACTGGCCAGAATCCCTCAAGGCAACTACTTATAGATTCTCGAGGTATACAGAATTATCGTCAGATAGTCTGTAATGTGCTGTGATTTTCATGTTTTGGGTCCTTTCCTTTACATGCCTCCTAATCATTAAGATGATCAATTTTTATGGTGCCTGCATTTGATTATTGTCTCAAAACTTAAACTTCTCTTTCAAATATGGGGCCACACCATGACGACACAATTTTGGTTGATGCATTTTCTAAACTCTACATTATCCAGTTTATAGATATGCAAATTCATCTGCTTCATTAGATTGATAGTGTGTCGGAATATGACTTTTTTAGAGCCCGTATCATGCAGTTTCTGCACCTGCAAAGCAATATGTTTGTTGCATCTTGAATTTTTGATGAGGCAGTGCTGCTTGCGTTTTGGTGCCTCCATAAATGTCATGCTATGCAGTTTGTGCATTATTTGTCAATTGTTGTATTGCGGATTGCTTTGCAGATTTATGGCCTGTGGATTTTAATACATGTCAAAATCATTTTTATGCAATTTCTTGGACATGTTCACTGGCTTCATAATATTGTACTCCTCTGCAGATTAATGGTGTCTGCGCTCAATAAGGGTTTAATTTCTGATACATCTTTTGTGGGGTTGGAGATTGGTGAGAAACAAGAGCCAAGAACAGTCTCTTATATACTTATTGATACTGATTCAAGGAATAGTTTGATTTCTGGGTTATTTGGGAGAGAATATGTAAGTAATGGTATCCGCAACATTGATGAGATTTGTTTCACCTTGTTGGAAGCCTTCCGTCGAGGGTGAAAATTCAAGTAATGGTGGGGATGCTGCTGGTAGAGCTGAGGGATTGTTATGGTACAAGGATTCAGGTCAGCATGTTAATGGGGAATTTTCAATGGCAGTAATTCAAGCGAACAATCTATTGGAAGACTGTAGTCATCTTGAATCAGGTCCAATGAGCTCAGCTGAATCAGGTCCTCATGGAACATTTGTTGGAGTTTATGATGGCCATGGAGGTCCAGAAGCTGCCCGGTTTGTGAATGAGCGCCTTTTCGAAAACATCAAGAGTATGTTTTTTTCCTCTTCCATGATGAATTTCATTCTTATTCAAATGATTGTATGCTGTCATTCATGTCATCCCAATCTGGATGGTTGATGGTTCTACAATTGCTCCATGAATATCATCAGTGAAATCTTGTTTTTCATGCGTGGTGATGATTATTGTTTTCCACTCATCTTGATGTTGGGCTATTTTGAAGTTCATGAGTATGATGGATACTTTTTTGTGTTTTAGCACCCCACCCGAAGTACTATTCACCCACCATGAAGATGCTTTTGTTTTTCACATGAAGAGGTCAAAACAGATTGTCTAAGTCAAATTGGAGTGCATTTTAATTATTTCTTTTATTAAGGATCATCGGTTTTTGTTTGGATTTTGATCAGGGACAGAGATAGGTTTCAGAATATGTACAGGTTTAATAAGATCAATGGAAAATTAAAATTGATTTCATGTTAAAAAATCTTTTCCAGATATATATGAGTTGTGCTAGATTAATGGAAAGTCAAAACTACAACTTAAATGATCTTTTAAGAATAATGACAATGGATGCACCAAAACCTTTATGTTCCGAGCTTGAGAGCTTCATAATTCCTGCTTCAACACCTCATTTGCATTGAGTTGCAAGTGTACTTATTATTTGCAAGAATTCATAAAGCAGATTGTGTTTCTGACGTGAATGGTGCATTATACCCATATATATGTTTTATTCTTTTCATAATGTGGATGTGTGTTTTATTCTTTTCGGGATATGTGGGCTAGATTGTACACTTTCAGTGGAGAGTCTTGGGTTGTTGTGCAGGAGGTGGCAGACTACTTGTCTTTGACTTTGTAGGTTTCAAAGGAGGAAAGAGTTAAGGACTTTATATGGTTTTGTTTCTTCTGTGCTGTTTTTTGGTGTCCTTGGTTGGAGAGCAATGCTGGAGTTTTCAGAAATTAATACTCTATGAAACAATTATTATGGGCCAAGATAGTTTCTCGTTCTTCCTTGTGATGTTATGCATCGGGTGCCTTTAGGTGTGTATCCTTATTGGATATTGATGGGATTGGGCTGCTTTATTATGATTTGTTTTTGTTTGCTTTCTTTGGAGGATAGCTCATTCACCTTCGAGTTTTTGTATTTGTTTGGTTGATATCGTAATATGATTTTTGTTTATCTAAAAAAAAATTCTTTTCTTCTTAACTTCTTGTTTATATAGCTAATGCGCATGTTCACTGACATGACAGCTATTCATGGTGCAGAATTCACGTCAGAAAACAATGGAATGTCAGCCAATGTTATCAACAAAGCATTTTTGGCAACAGAAGAGGAATTTCTCTCTCTAGTGAAGAAGCAGTGGCTAAATAAGCCACAGATTGCTTCTGTTGGTGCATGTTGTTTGGTAGGTGTAGTATGCAGTGGTGTTCTCTACATTGCAAACGCAGGAGATTCTCGGGTTGTGTTAGGAAGACTGGAAAGGGCCATTAAGGAGATCAAAGCAGTTCAGTTATCATATGAACATAATGCAAGTATAGAATCTGTGAGAGAGGAGTTGCATTCATTGCACCCTGATGATCCACGTATTGTTGTTCTAAAGCACAAGGTTTGGCGTGTGAAGGGTCTGATTCAGGTGAATATGGGTCTCTCATATAGCTCTTTTATCATGCCTTTTTTTGAAACTGCAAATTACTTATTGCCCCATCTTCATTCTTTTTTCGCAAATCAATTTCAATATATTACGGTAAAAAAAAAAAATTAGTCGCGGTGATATCTTTATATGGCTTTGACTTTGGATAATTCAACTTTATTTTGGCACCGTGATTGCCATTAAGCTTTTTCTATGTTCCACTAGGCACCTAATTTTTCTTTCTATTTCTATGATGATAAATGGTGGCATTTTATATTCATGATTGTTGATATTACAATCTAATCTGTTGGCAAATCTTTGTTGCTTCTTCAGATCTCAAGATCTATAGGTGATGCCTATCTGAAAAGGGCGGAATTTAACAGAGAACCTCTGTTAGCTAAATTTAGATTGCCTGAACCCTTCGATACACCAATTCTTAAAGCTGAGCCAACAATTTTAGTGCAGAAACTCTGCCCTGAAGATCAGTTTCTTATCTTTGCATCAGATGGCCTGTGGGAGCACCTAAGCAATCAGGAGGCAGTTGACATTGTCCACAGTTGTCCGCGTAATGTAGGATTGCTGTTTATGGTTTCAACTTTCTTTTGTCTTCATGTGACTTACTGTGTTTACTGGTTGTCTATAATACTTCTAAAACTTTCAGAATCAATCCTTTTCCTTTGCTTATGAAGGGACCTTAATTTATCCAAGTTTTTGCAGGGTGTTGCAAGGAAACTTCTCAAAGCTGCACTTTGTGAAGCAGCAAAGAAAAGAGAAATGAGATATTCAGACTTGAAAAGGATTGATCGTGGTGTCAGGAGACATTTTCATGATGATATCACAGTCATAGTTTTGTTTCTTGATTCGAATCTTGTCAGTCGCAGCTCCTTCCGTGGCCCCCTAATTTCAATCAAGGGAGGTTGTGGTGTCTCTGGAAATGGCAACACTTAGTTTGAGAATTCTTGTTCCCTCTAGCCCCATTTCTTCATTCGTACTGAGAAACTCTTTTTTTTTCTTTGAAGAGGAGAGAGTTGAAAGAATCCCCCCTCCCTTTTTTTCCTTGTTTTGTCAATTGTATAGCCACGCATCTCAGAAACCTACTTATGTAACGTCTTAAAAGACTTCCTTAGGTAGTATAGTTGATGCCTTGACTGACAGATACCTTAACTAAAGCCTTAGTTGCTGTCTGGTTATTGGCATATGATACTTGCTAAACTACCTACTTACAGTAGCTGTGGTTTTACTCAACTGCCTTGAGAACTAGAAAAAATAATCCCATTTAAATTGAGAGTCACTATGTTATTCAGTTTTAGTTCATTGAGCTGTCCATTTTCGGTGTGAGTCAGGATCTGCCATCTGGCTCCTTCCAAGCTTGCTGTGTATATTCCCCTTCATCGTTCCTGGACTTGTATTGCAATTAGAAATTATTGGGATATTTCTGCGTGTCATCAGTTTGTGTTTCACTGCACTGTCTAACGGAGTAACAGGTCCAACAGCGGTTATTGTTTGTGCTTTTTTTGTGGGACAGCATCTGGATTTTGCTTTTGCACAGACTAGATTAATGTGTTTATGTTAATTTTACAACTCTCATTGGATTCCAGCCCGAAATGATATGTAATCCATGGGGTACCATCCTCTCCTTGCAAGCTTAGTGTGCTGTTTGCAGTCTTTAATACAGAATTGTGCCAGCAATATCAATAATGGGCCTAGCCTATAGTTATAAAGCAGAGTGATCTGAGATGGACACCTGAAAGAGGCCTCTAAGATTGAAACAAAGGAAAGAAGAGGACAAAGTCTATCGTATATGTGGTTGTAATAGCGTAAGAGACTTCAAGGGTAATATCATTTATCAGGTGGCTAAGAACAAAATTTATTCAGACCAAGGTTTGAAGTTCGAGTTCTGTTCAGTAAGATAACATATCTACATTCAATTAGCTGAGCTCACAAAGTTATTCTAACCTTGTCTTTATGTTGGATCAACGTTTGCCCATCTATGGCAATAGTAATAGTAATAAAAGCTATGGTAATAGTAGTAAGGATCTAACTACCCCTCAAAAAAACAATCGGCAACATGGCCACATTACTGCCCATGAACTATTCCAATGGTTCAGCACCACTGACGCCTTCAAAACATCTTTCTCTTCGTTTCTCTGTCCATCTGTCCTCCAAGAAAACAAGAAGATGGCTAGACGCTGATGCCGTAAAACTACCACGCTATCATTCGCTTCAACTTCAACCACTAAGCAAATCCAAAACTGGTCCCATATCAGCAACGATGGCTACTGGGTATGTCAATTGTCCTTACATGTACATACTTGCATGAATTGGATTGGTTGTTACTTGTTAGAGTTTCTGTCTGGTTGCTTGCTGAGAAAATAAAAGGAAAGGAAAAGGATGATGAAAAACTGGCACCTCCCATCTCTACTTCATGAAAAACTTGCTTTGTTTGGCTGCTTAGAACATCGGAACCCTGTTAATTAGCACCTAATAAGAAAAATAAAAGATAGACTTCCTTTTTCTTTCACAAGTGTTGCAAGATTTCAAATCCGTTTTCTTTTCAATTGGCAGTCAAACAGGTCAGAGTGTTTTTTATTCTTTTAGTGGTGGATTTTAGGTTTTCTTTCTTCTTCTTTTTTGGCAAAATTTTGTACAGAAGCGGGAAAGAAGTTCTTCCACCAGTTCTTACTTCTAATTCAGAACCACCTCCAGTTTTTGATGGAACAACAAGGTATGGTCTCATTTAGTTCACTTGCTTCCAAATTCACAGCTTATGCTGTGATAAAATTGCTGAATTTCTTTATCCCTTTACCAATGCATTTCCTCCAATTCCTAAATGGGTGAAAATTAACTAGCAATTTATCTTACCATGTTGTATGTTGCATTCTCTATGTTTTAGGTTGTATATATCGTACACATGTCCCTATGCACAGCGTGTGTGGATTACCCGGAATTGCAAGGTTATTTCTACAACATTTCATGGCCTGTCCCTGGTTTGTTTAGTCTCTGTATAATTTCGTCAATACAATCAGTTTGTGGCAATGTTTTTGTTTCATCAAATTGAAAGAGCAGGGACTTCAGGACAAGATAAAATTGGTTCCTATTGATTTACAAGACAGGCCTGCTTGGTACAAGGAGAAAGTGTATCCTCCTAACAAGGTAAAGCTGTTTGATAATCCCAACTAGTGCTGCTGTCTTCTTTCCTGGATTGGTCATGCAAGGTTCTTGTGCAGGTGCCTTCACTGGAACACAATAACGAAGTGAAAGGAGAGTCTCTTGATTTGATTAAATATATTGACAGTCACTTCGATGGGCCGTCACTTTTTCCTGATGTAAGATTCAGATTATCCTCTATATCATGTGTTTGAGCCCTTCATTGAAATGGATAACTGATGTTCAGACTGTGAACCATAGGATCCTGCAAAGAAGGAATTTGCAGAGGATTTGTTTTCCTACACTGGTTCATTCAGCAAAGCCAATAATTCCACATTCAAAGGAGAAGCAGATGAGGCTGGTGAGAATAATGCTTGCTGCCTTTGATGTTTCTCTGTCCTCTAAAAACACAAATAAAAAGACTGAAGTGGTGAATTGCCCCAGGTGCTGCATTTGATTATATTGAAACCGCTCTTTCCAAATTTGACGACGGGCCCTTTTTCCTTGGGCAGTTCAGTCTGGTAAGAGAAGAGTCCTGCATATCCTGTGGCAGCTATACCTGCTATCTGCTACAAGCTAGCTTGAGTTTTATTTTCATCAAGTGTAGCATAATAATGCTTTATATGTCAATGAAAGTTTATACTAGCAGGTTTTTATTTTCTTTCAAATCTCATTTATTTTGTATATTGTTGAAATCTGAATAATGAATGCTCTGATGTGCACAGGTGGATATAGCTTATGCTCCATTTATCGAAAGATTTCAGCCTGCCTTGCTGGAATTTAAGAAGTATGACATCACTGCGGGAAGGCCTAAACTGGCTGCTTGGATTGAGGTATGCTCAAACTGCTGAATCTTTCTTCTGTTCTATTCCCTGATGTCATCCTGTCAATGGTCCATATGCAGTGGTACATATCATAGTGAACATGCAAGTGATTCTATGGAGTGTACTGTTATGATTCAACAGTTGAAACATTGTGAAACCACAACGTAATTATATCTGTGTAGGAGATGAACAAAATAGAGGCTTACAACCAAACCAGGCGCGAGCCAAAGCAGCATGTTGAAACCTACAAGAAACGCTTTGCGGTATGGCTTGCTACTGATTTTGACAAGAACTTGGATTCCTGAAATGTTACAGATTATAAAAATGACAAAAAGAGTAGCTAATGCTCTTCTCTTGCCATGTTTCTGGTGCAGGCTCATCTTTGAGACTTTGGAGTTCCATCTCTTTTTTAAAATAAAATAATTATGTCCAGATTTTCCAGTGGTAGCTCCAGGATTTCTTTCATAACAAATCGTTCGGCAAACCTTTGAGAAATCATCAGTGTTCTCTTGTCATAGTGGTTCGCTGTTTTAATACGGAAATATTGATCATAAGCTTGTCTTCCCAGAGGCATTTAAGAAAAATGGTAGCTAATAATACACTTCTCTGACCATGTTTCTTGCGCAGGCTCATTTGTGAAACTATGGTGCCGTCTCTACCATGAAATTAAATTATTTAGTGCAGATTTTTCTACGAAAGCTTTGTGTGTGTGTGTGTATTGGTTAATGGTGCTAGTAGAAGTGAACAAAATACTATGGGGCTAGTTTGGCCTCCTTTGTGCTTGTTGGGTGTGACTTTTGCGTTGTGCTTCGAGATGAAAAATAAGGAACTGTTGGATAATATTGTGTTGACAACAATTACTGAGGATGCAGGATGCTTCTCATTTATATATCCATGTACTCGTAATGTTTCTGGACATGATCAAAATGAGCATACACTAGTTGACAGCACAAACATAGAGCGGCAGGAAAGAATGCGTCACGGTTTATTTTTGTTTTTCAGCAATCAGATGCGGCCTAAAACAACCATAGTATGAAGTATGAAATACGGTTGTTTAGAGTGTTAGCTACAGTAACAGCATCATCAACATGTGGTGCTTCAGATACTAGGGTAGCCGACAAACTGAAGAAGGCTCTTACAATTTACGAAGCAAAATATTGCAATGTCATGCAAAGGCCTTCGCATGCAGCAGGTTAGAGTACGGCAGTCAAATGAACAATGCTATCACAGTATCACTTGCAGACTTGAGGCACGAAGAATGATTCGCAGACAAGGATAAATCACCATCTAATGGCTTCCATTAAAGATTTGAAAACTTCTTCATATTAGTCGTTACCATGATCCTAATATTGCATCTCACTGGAGTTGAGCATCTCGGCAAAACCTACTCCTAAACTTGACAATATCCAAGAGATAATTTTAAGTTGTTAATTCTCTGTAGTTGTTAATTCTTGATCGATTACATTGCACTGAACAAGAATTTTTCAGCTCCGTTGCAAAAATATCACAATGTTGTACAACCAGCATCCACCCATGGCATCAATGATCCAGGAGCGATCAAATCAACACTATCAATGGCTATGATCAGACTTTCTGACATCTACATCCTAACAATTCTTCTATATAACAAACTAACATGATTTTAAAAACACTAGGAAAACCCCCAAAGAAACAGGGAGTCTATGCTCGCACCACAAGCAACCTAAATATGAGGACCTTCCCAAGCAAGAAAAAAAAAGAAGAAGAACAACATTTCCCCTTAATTGCCGCCTACTTGAGGAACTCAATCTGTGAGAGCAATCATTGAAATGGGATATGTAAGAAAGTGTCTCAATGTCATCTGCATACATCCTCAGGAGCATGTGTAAGCAATGCACGGCACGGCTGTCAAACTACTTCAGCAATACTTTCCATATCTTACTCATATATATAGCTAAAGACCATACAGAAAGACCTGCTGAGATATAAAGTAAAAGGACACCTGAAGGTACTAAAATCCCTGGTCCTCCAAGGCTGCACAACAAAGAAAAAGGACAAGGGAACAAAGAAACTGTTAGATACAGGGAATGACACAAAACAATCTTCTGAGACATCAATCACCAAGTTAGAGTAAATAAACCACAGAGCAGGAGGAACCATGTGATAGGAAATAGGTGGGACCTGCTGTCTCGGGTAGCCAAGAGGATAGTTAGTGAAATCATCTGGGTAGCAGTTTTCCACTTCCCTAAGTTATTTACAGCAACAGCCTGAGAATAGGAATCATTCTTAATATATAAATCACAGTTAATAGTAAGGCATTTTCTCTTAACAGCTGAATTTTTTTGAAAAGTTGGAGAAGAAAAGGGAGAGGTGTTTGTGGAGCTTGGACAGCAGCAAACAAACCTCTAAAAGTCTTGTATTCTGTGAAGCAGCCCATTCTCTAACTGCAGACATGGTTATCTAAAAAAAGAAGCAAATCAATTGGTCAAATTAAATCCATGATATCTCACAAGAATACATGATCACCTGAAGGGAGAAAGAAGAACAGCATATGACATAGGCACTCTGAAAACTATAATGATTCATTGATGCAATTGTCTATGGTTGAAGAGGGATTGACATGATTCACGATCACATAAAAAACAACCTACCATTGAGTTCCTTGAAAAACCCAACTAAAAGACTTGCAACAAACCCAAAGAAAACAAGAAAATGCATCATTATATTTCGATGAGCAATGCCACACAAAAGATGTTCTTGATGTCGGTTATGAATTTACAAGAATTACAGGTAATAGGTGCATTCATATCTGCATTACCTCCCGTCCAATAATTGCAATCGCCGGTACAGTGAATAGCCACGGTACTTCTCTAAACATTGCAACCTCCAAAGGTCGGGAACATAATAAGATCAAGGCAGCAGCAACCATAAGCTGCATTTAATAGACATAAGAATCAAATAAGAAATCTCAAACATTTCTTACAAGTTGAACAAACCATACATACTAATTCCACCACGCTTGAAAAAACACCATTAGGTCCATTACCTTATCAGCTACCGGATCCAAAAACGCACCAAAAACTGTGCCTAACTTCATCTGCAACACAACGAAACATTTAGATTTAACCAATCACACAAACTACAACAGAATTTACTCTCTCTTTCTGATCGTATAAAAGACTCCACCTTTCGTGCAAGGTACCCGTCAAGCCAATCAGTAATTGCTGCGGCAACAAAAATACTTGTTGTAGCGGTTCTTGCCCACCAACTATCCACATAAAATGCTACAGCACAAAAAATTACAGCGTCAGACTCTTTGAATCCAAATCACATTTAAATTTTAATTCTACGAATAAAAAATATTCAATTAAATTTTATTTCTACAACTTTAAAATATTCAAATGGAATGCAAAACTAAAAACAAAATTTAGCATAAATACAAAAATCATGCTCGCTTTAACCACCAAAATGATAAACTAATTTCATGCTTCCAATAAATTGCAAAAAAAAAGAGGAGAAGCATTGCTCCAATAATAAAATCTACAGCTCAAAATGCCATTAAAACCATTTAAATCAATACACATCTCTACAAAAAAAAAATCAAATTACCATTAAAAATCCAATTAGCCAATAAAAAACAAAATTAAAAACCCAAAACTAATAAACACGCGTAAATAAAAATCATAACTTGAAAAAAATATAACTAAAACGGTGCGTACTGGCAACAAGTAGCGGCACGGCAGCTACGCGACCGAGGGTTAAAATGGTAGGCAAAGTGAGCAATTTGGAATCGTGATTCTGCATAGACGGTGACACAGACGGCGGTTGATTTTGACGGTCATTTTTATGCCAATCAACATCGCCGTCGATTTTATTCTCGGCTCCCATATCAGAAACGAAACCTGACCCGGGAGAGGAAGCTGAAGGCGGCGAGTCGGATCTGGAGAAGCGGGTGGATGAACTAGATTTGCGAGAGGGAAATAAAAGAGAGCCACGAAACGTAGCTCCTAAAAAGTTTTTGCTACTTTTGTTATTATTATAACTAGTAATGTTATAATGGTAATAATAGGGGGTATTTTTATTATTCTTATTTGAGGGGAGGTGTGCGCAGGGTGTTAACGCGCGCAAACTTTTATCGCTGTTTAGGGGTGTAGAGAGAGAGTGAGGAGTGAGAAATGGGGTGGGGTTGGCGGTGGAGGTGGTGGTGGTGATTGTGTGGGCTAATTTTTTGTGGTGAAGGAGTGAAACTGCCATGCTTAGTTTAAGGGTTGGCATGATGGCGATTGCGGTTGCGGTTGCGGTTGCGGTGGCGGTGGCGGTGGCGGTGGCGGATTAGGAAGGGATTTGAACTTTTGATTTTTGAGCTGGGATTTGAAATTGAAGGGAAAGATGGATTTTGTGTGTTCAGTGGAAGTTGGTTTTGTTTCGGGGGTCCTGATTTGGGGGTTGGGGATTCTAGGAGTAGTTCCTGCTTCCTAGGCATATTTTAGCGTTGTTTTTTCTGTGTCTTTTTTGGTCCGTGTATTGTACGGTGTATTTCGTTTCAGTCCCTATACTCCTAACTGGATCAATCGAGTACCGTAACTAGGCTCCTAATTCTCTTTTTGTTCCTTGATGAATCGTTTTAGTGCATGGTGCTGGATAGGAAAGGACTGGTAGCAAAGGACAGGATTTGGAGGACTTTTTACTAGTTTAAAAATGGAAGGGGGAGTTTCTTATTGTATTTTCAAAATTACATTTTTAAATAAAATATGTTAACTCTATAGGTGATTTTATTTTTTTAATTACACCTTAATGCTTGTTAGAATAGATATTCTTCACAGACTCTTCATATAATTATGTAAATTTACAACTAAAAAACCATTCTGTAAACCATATGCTATAAGACTTGTTAAAAAAGTATATAATAAAATTGTGCATGGAAGTCTTGTAAATTACCAATATCCCAGAACCTAACCTATCCTAACATAACTTATTATCATACTGTACCGAAAACTTTCAAATCATATACCCCGTAATTATTTTGAAAATATTTAAAAGTGTAGTAGTGGTTATTTTTTAAAGTGTTTTTTTTTATAAATATATTAAAATAATATTATTTAAATTTTAAAAAATTATATTTGACACCAACATATCAAAATAATATAAAAAATATCTAAAAAAATTTTCATTTTTTTAAATATTTTTAAAATATAAAAACAAAAATTTCTTTCACTATTCATTATATGTTGTGTGTGTATATAAAAGCCTTAAAAAAGCAAAGGTCAAGCTGTAGGACATGATTTGTACAGAGTTGGTGGCTGATTAAGCTTTTTCCTGTATCAAAATAGATTAATTCTGTAATTTAATTAAAACGCAGTCGTACCTGCGTAAACAAACACACATTACTCACCCTGTTATCGAAAAGTCAATTAAATCGGGTTTCGGAACACCTTTCTCTGAAAGTCAAATGAAATAGGCGGTCGAATGAGAGATATTAATCTATAAGTTCCCTTATTTTATAACCCTTGTAGTCCTCCCATGTTTTATACATTGGCTTCTCAACTGCCTTCCAGTTAAGACAGGACAATGGCTTTAGCACGAAAATAGGAGCTGATAGTAAGTGAAGAGTCGAAGGTTAATTCTGCTCCGTCGGTTCACATGGCCTTTCCCTTAACAACCCTTTTTAGTCGTATGATCGTATGATCTTGTGCTGATTAAGGTTGTATTTAGAAACACGATAGAAATTGTGTTTTTTTTAATTTTAATTTTTTTTAAATAAATTATTATATTATATTTTAAATTATTTTGATATATTAATCAAAAATATTTTTTTAAAAATAAAAATAATATATTTTAATATATTTCTAAACAAAATCTATTTTAAATCACAATTACTAATACAATCTCATACAATCTAAAAAAAAAAAAAAACCACGATTTGCGACGAAAAGGGACTTCTTGCCCACGAGACAAGAGCCAGATTAGCGCCTCGAACCAAGTTCATGCAGGGAAAAGTGAGTGAAGGGTCGCATGGCAGGGCTTTTTCGCGAGGGTAACCCGCGAGGATATCTATGAAACTAGCGTCAGGATCCGTGATCCGCACATTATCTATAAAACTAGGATGTCTCGAACTGAAATATGAGAGTCTACATGACCATAACGAAGAATTCTATGCAAATGCAATCGACAAGATCAGGTTACCTTGAATCCGTGATCCGCACATTCAAAAACAAAGAAACCAAACATGTGACGGAGAAAATAAAAATAAATAAAGAAGAACTTGTTTGAGACGCTGAGATAAAATTGAACATCAATTACAATATGAATGTGTCATGACCTTTCTCGGTTCAGTGACTTGTAACACCACACCTATGGTAGCATATAATTTTATTTTTTCGAATACCTCTTGATCATATCCAGCTACGCGAGTTAAAGAACTTTGTCCCATAATTTTTAAAGAAGTAGCTGGGTTTATGGTTGTATTGCGGCTAAATCGATTTTTTATTAAATTTTAAATTATTTTTACTTTAAATTAATTGTTTTAATTGTTTTAATTTTTTTCATGTGTTGATTTTATAAATAAATTTTAAAAATAAAAAATATATTTTAATATATTAAAAAAAAACAATTTGAAAAACTTAATAGTGGTTAACCACCGTACTAAACATGACTTTAGACATGGAGGAGAAAACTCCCCTATTCGTGAAGGAGTTGTGTGAGACGACCTCCATCGAGCCAAGTCATGATTCTTCCAGGTTGAATTAGATATTGTTTATTTTCGTATTTAAAATCATTTTAATATATCTTTAAATTAAAAATATTCTTGAAAAAACACACACTCCACACAAATAAACTGAAGGGAGAAACAGGTTCTAGAGTACGTGTCCCAGCTCTTTAAAAAAAGAAAAAGGTTAAAATTAATATGACTGATGTACAAACTATTTAAAAATAAATTTACTGTTAAATCAATAAAAAAGCATTAACTAGACATTTTTTTTTATATTCACAAAAATTCAAGTTTAAATAAACTTAAAACAGAAATTCGCTTTACGTCATGATGAAGCAGATGAGCAAGCAATTAACATCAGTGCTACTCCATCCCCATGTTCACGAAGACCCGTCAAAAAAGCTCCTTGTTGAGCACCTACTAAGCAAAATGGTCAAACTGGTCGTGACATTTTGCACTGGCTGGTAATCATATGGCACCAATGATAGCCGTCTTGGGCCTACTTGTTTGAAGGAACACCACTCATCATCTGCTGTCCATTCGGTAATTCTCACAGGTCGTTATGGCTATGAACTTCCTTAATATCATGTTCAACTGGATAAGGCATGAACGCCATGCATCATGCTAGGCATGCTTGATGTGTTTCTGACACGGTAAAAAGTCTGATTGCCGACACAATCGTTACCGTCTGAAGAAATTATTTACCCCGCACCCTTCAATCAAACTAGAAGCTTACCTCAAATGAAGAACGCAACAATTTCTGTACGCTGCGTTGATAGTATGTATTATACTGGAGTATCCGTTGTGTTTTTAAAATAATTTTTATTTTTAAAATTTTATTTTTAATATCAATATATTAAAACTATATAAAAAACAAAATAAAATAAAATTGATTTGAAGCAGAAATAAAATATATATTTTTAATTTTTTTTAAATACTTTTAAAACATAAAAACAATCATGCTTTAAACATTGTTTTGTAGTAAATAATAAAATAAGAGGAAAAGCTAATGAAAATAATAAGAAAAGAGATATCAACAGCTTCAAATAAACCATGACATTACAAAACTTCTTTATTATTATTATTTTTTAAAAAATATAACAATTGGTTACAAAAATACATTATTGAGAGTATTTTGAAACATGGTTTTTTAATATCAAGATATCATTTCTCAATTCTACTGCTTAATATCTATAAAAAAAATATTTTTTTCATGAGTTTCTTACCTTTATATATATATATAAAAAAGAGTATAAAAAGACATATGCATAATATTATTCATCATAAAATAAGACCACCCCTACCTCAATTGCATTTACAGTAAGCACCGATTGACAATAGGAAAAGTATTTTCTGTTTTACCAAATTAGAATCATAATTATCAACACAAAACCTTAATCAGTACTGCCTCACGGTACACACCGGCACCCATCCGGCATCACCGTCACCCGGACCATTTCAGCTCACTCGTGGGTCCATCAGCTCCCCATCGTGGGTCCCTTATTTAGCCGAATACAGGCATCAAATTTACCAAAAAGCGCCCTTTTTCTCCCTCTTAGTTCTTTCTCCCTCCGCTAAACACAACCTCGAACTCCGTGCTTAAAAAATGAAAAAATATCAAAAAACGGCAACTCGCCTCACAAATCTCACATGTAATGATGTAAACGACAATCTCGCTACTCGCATGTGCCCCTCTGCTCTTTTCTAGCCTCCCCCCTTCGCTTAAAACTCTCACAAAACCCACACTACTTAGCGCAAACGCGCACACACTCCCCCCCTCCCTGAAAATCAGTTGCGGAGTGAGATCCTCTACCTGCATCAATCTCTCAACAGAAAGGCTGTGAAAACGGACCAATCAAATTGATCCAGCAAATGAAGTCCCAAACGAAATCTATCAACCCTCTCACCGCCTTTGAACACAAGAGGTACGCCTACAAATCCTCTCCCATCTTCTCTCGCCACGCGTCACGCGTCACTTTCTTTCTTTTTATTTCTGAGATGATCTATCGAATTCCGGCCCCTACAGTTTGCGTGATGGAGTTGAACTTCATTAGCACACACATTTCCCTGATCGATCGCGTTTATAATTACTCTTTGACTACTCTTTGACTTTGACTAGTTTGATCATTACCGAACTTGATTTGTTTGAATTTGGTTACTGTAATGCGTGATGTTTGGCTAAGTTTAGGAATTAAGTGTGAAATGCGGTGATTTTTGGTAAATCTGATGTTGAGAGATATGGAGGGTAGAATTGTAGTTTTAAGTGGAATATGTTGTTGTCTAGTTTGAGCCAGCGAGATTTCAAGGTTGATTGCAGGTAAATTCATTTTATTTAGATCTGTCTTAATCCATGAGTTTTTTTTTTAATTTATTTTAGAGTTATATATTTTTTTCTTTGTTTATTTATTGCGGGCAGAAGTGTTTGTGTGTATGTTTGTGATTTGCATGTCATCGGGAATTTTCCTGAATTTTTGTTGTGGAGGTGTTATGTTGTTAATGGATATTGGTGTGGACAGGGATGCGTATGGATTTGCTGTGAGACCGCAGCATTTACAAAGATACAGAGAATATGCTAATATCTACCAGGTTTGCTTTGCTTCTTTTGTACTTGAAAAAAAATAAATTGAATAGTCTGTTTAGTTGTCGAGGAAGCTGTTAAACAGTGTTTCGGTTCCTGAAAGTATTGATAATTGAGAGCAGCAAATGTCCGAACATTACCAAGATTGAAAAACGAGGCTTGTTTCATTACCTATCCGGAACTTTTTATCCAAGATTTGATTTATCTGCATCTCCTAATATTTTTAATGCAATCAAATGGAGGTTGAGATAGAGAAGTTGCTTACTAAGGCGAATAACTTTTTTTTTCTCTTGTTTTTCTGATGAACTTGTGATTTCAGGAGGAAGAAGAGGAAAGATCGGATAGATGGAAGACCTTCTTGGAACAGCAAGCAGATTCTTCTCAATTGCCGATAAATGGCACATCTTCTGAGAAATATAACAAGGAGTTGCATGCTGAAGCAACAGAGCAAGAGATAAATAATGGCTCGGAGAAGGGCGTTGATATAAGTGGTGAGGAACCTAGTTCTGATGTTTTACTGGAAAACGTTACAGAGGAGAAACAGTCTGCAACCAGTAAAAAGACTCATGGGATCCAAATATGGACTGAGATCAGGCCATCCCTCCGTGTCATTGAGGATATGATGAGTCTTCGCATCATGAGGAAAGGAAACCAATCAAAAGACCAGCAAGAGACTAAAAAAGAAAGGATGGTACCTTCTTTTGAAGATGCCAAATCAGCAAAAGGAGCATCTGAAGAGGATTCTGAAGACGAGTTTTACGACGTGGAAAGATCAGATCCAAATCAAGACACCTCTTCCAGTGACAGTGCTAGTGCCCCTGCCACAGGTGCTCCTGCTGATGCGCTGCCTCCAGAATCTTCATTTCCTTGGAAAGAAGAGCTGGAGGTCCTTGTACGCGGGGGAGTCCCAATGGCACTCAGAGGAGAGGTATATTTTGTGCTATTTGTTTTCTTTTCTTCTCAAATTAAATTTGTTTCATGGTGCATGAGCTTCAAAATTGATTTGTGCTCTCAATTTTAGCTCTGGCAAGCATTTGTGGGTGCAAGGACACGCAGAGTGGAGAAGTATTACCAGGATCTGCTTGCTTCAGAAACTAATTCTGGAAATCATGTAGACCAACAATCAGACAGTGATACCAAAGGTTCAACTGCAGACACTGTTTGTGTACCAGAGAAATGGAAAGGCCAGATCGAGAAGGTAATGACATGCACAGTCTTTAAATTTAGAACGGGACCTACTTTTTTCTATTTGGTATTCTCAATCCAAGTCATCACCCAACATATTAGTGGCTTTTTGAAATAAAATCTATAGCCCGTTTCATATGCAGGACTTGCCAAGAACTTTTCCAGGTCATCCTGCTTTGGACAATGATGGTAGAGATGCTCTGAGGCGATTGCTGACAGCATATGCTCGACATAACCCTGCCGTTGGCTACTGTCAGGTACTTGAAACAGCTTATGGTACTCAATGAAATCAACTTGTGTCTTTCAAGGCTTGGCCTGCCAGCTTACTAAAAAAAAATACTACATCTGGAGATGTGATGAATTACTTGACACATGTAATAAAGAAGATGAAACAGCTACAATGTGAATAAGAACAATTTGCATCCTTACAAATTTTTGGCCAAACTTCTTAAAATTTTGCTTCATAAATTCCATGAACACAATGATTGATCAAAATCGAGCAATTCCTGAATGTAGTTGAATTGAGTATTATTACAGCATTCAGAATCACTTTGAATGATAACATCATCATTAACAAGACATGCAATACATGTAATGAAATTATCAACTTTTAATTTAAAATCACAACTATATGACATTAAAAATCAGGCAATATCTACACAAATCGCAAAAATGATCTTGTAATCACAACAACCTATCTCCTGTCAGTTTCAGCTTTGTTAAAAGAAGTCGTATAACTTTCAAAAGAAATTTTCTCTCATCTTATGAGATATATTTGGATAAAGAGGATATTAGTAGATAAGACAAAAGTTGCAGCATTCAAAATGTGATTTGACAACATTATACTGCCGGTTCAGACAAGTTTCAACTAAAGTAACAAATTATTCAAGTTCAATAACTGTGATTTATTGCAAGAATATGCCATTGAATTTTAATGTGTTTTTGGGTTCTATATATATGCAGGCCATGAATTTTTTTGCTGCCTTGTTGCTACTTCTGATGCCTGAAGAAAATGCCTTCTGGTAGGCCTTGAAATTTTGTTTTTGCCATTTTAATTTTTTCCCCCCAATTGGATAGTCCTTGTATTCAGAAGCATGCTGCTGTAGTTTTATGTTGTCAAATGACAGAGAACACAATTTTATTAGTCCTAATTTTTTACAGTACTTTTGGATTTATATTTCCTATGTCAGATTAATTTTGATATTGCTGTGCCCCTAAATTTTGGTTTAATTCCCAGGACATTGATGGGTATTATCGATGACTATTTTGATGGTTATTACTCAGAGGAAATGATAGAGTCACAGGTAATGCTTGCTATAGATCTGTCTTTCTGTATATCTGTGCCCTTCCCTCTGGCGATGCTTGCTATGATGCTGTGATCCATCAGCAGATATGGATAGGTATCTGATCAACCATTCCATTTGTCAGGTTGACCAACTTGTCTTTGAGGAGCTGGTGCGCGAAAGGTTTCCTAAATTGGGTTTGTGCTGTTCCTAATTATTTATACATGCATAAAATTTCTTTGGTGATGCTACCTAGGAGAGTTCTTATGCCAGCTTTACTTTTGGTGCAGTCAATCATCTTGATTACCAGGGAGTGCAGGTTGCTTGGGTTACTGGGCCATGGTTCCTTTCCATATTCATGAACATGCTTCCTTGGGAAAGTGGTCAGGTTTTAAGCTTTAAAATATGAACTTAAGTCTGTCTAGCATTGCATGATAAAGCTTTTCACTTCTTAACAGCATTTCTAATTTCTTCATTCTTATTCTCATTGTATTGTGCCCTAGTTACAAGCTTGGCATCTGACTGCTTTCTCTTGACTTCAGTTCTCCGAGTTTGGGATGTCCTCCTTTACGAAGGAAACCGTGTCATGTTATTTAGGACAGCACTTGCTTTGATGGAGTTATATGGTACTGAGGAATTACGTTGAGTTTTTTTTTTTCCCTGTACAAACAGTGACTTGGTTTTCTGATCTTCAAGTGAGGCTGTTATAGTTTATGGAACTTAATTTAGTTCAGTCTCTTGTAGGCCCTGCATTAGTTACCACTAAGGATGCTGGAGATGCAGTTACTTTGCTACAGTCACTGGCAGGCTCAACGTTTGATAGCAGTCAACTTGTCTTAACAGCCTGCATGGGTTACCAAAATGTAAATGAAACCAGATTACAAGAGCTGAGAAATAAGCATCGACAGGCTGTTATAACTATGGTTGAGGAAAGAACAAAGGGGCTTCAAGCTTTGAGGGATTCTCAGGGTCTGGCAACTAAGCTATATAATTTCAAGCATGATCGCAAGTCAATACTGATGGAAACAACTAAAAAGACTAGTGGTGAATTGTCTCGTTCAGAGTCTGGATCCACCAATGCAGATGAAGTTCTTATTAGCCTGACAGGGGATGCTGAAATAGATAGTGTTCCAGATCAGGTAGCTAAACATTCCCCCCCTTTTCTCGAGCATAATCTTTTCCTTGATGCGGAATTTGTACAAATCTAATGATGATTGTCTACCGTATAGTGTCCATATGATGTTTATTTACACAAGCCCCTTGAGTTGATGACCAGGCATCACTTTGGTTGTAGTAAAGTAGAAACTATATAAATGTAGATAAACAGATCGTCCTTCTTTTAAACTCACCCTTTTCTCCCCAGGGCTTTTAGTTACTCCAGCATTGCAAAAAATTTTCTGGGAATGAAGTGGTCATACTTTTTAAGTCATATGTGAGGGAAAAAGAATTGATGGACTCAGCTCTGATTTGAATGATGTGTAGGAAGATCACTATGTAAACAATGGCACTAGGGCTTTTGGGCAATTACTGGGGAGGGAAATGTAAACAGTCACTTTTATGGTTATGAACCTCTGGAGAAATTACTGGGGAGGGAAATATGTATTTGAGATCTGGAAGTTCTTGATCAGAGCTGATTTGATGCATTAAACATCATGTTTCAATCAGCGAAGTCCAAACTGGACATGCTGGTTATATTATGCTATAATTATAGGTGCAGTATTGTAGTGGTTTGATTACTAAGCGTTTTCGTGTCTGGTTGGGTTGTGTTTGTATCCTTGCTTTATTTTGTGCCCCCCTTTGATATCTTGTTTGTGGAAACCTTCATGAAACTTGGAATTTATATTCCCTTCTTTATGACATTAATACAAGTCTAGATAATTGTCTTATGATGCTAGATGGTGAAATGCAGTTCTTTTGTCATGCAGGTAGTGTGGTTGAAGGTTGAACTGTGCAAGTTGCTAGAGGAGAAAAGATCTACCATGCTCAGGTTAAGATTTTTATTGGGATGCATAGTCTCAATTTTAAAACCTAGGCTACCACAAGCTGCATACAACACATGGAGCATTTTTTGGCTGTCAAAGTTTGTATGTGTGGTGAGAAGGAAATTTGAAATTCCACTAGTGTTATTTGCATTGGGAACAGTTCTACAGAGATCATCTACCTCCTCGGGATTTCTTAGAGCTCTAGATAGTAGGAGCATTTATGTAGAAAAGCCTTCAGTGTTTTCCAAAGTTACCACTTCATCTTGGAATTTTCATCTTTTCTGCTGCTGTCAGCTTAGACTTTGTTTTAGTTTTCAGAATATCGCCTTTGGTTATTTTAAACTTTTTACTCTAGCTTTCTACATCCATAACGGGCCTTGACCTTTCTCCTGGTACGTTTCCAATTCAATTTTGTAAATGTGCCTTTCTGTTGAGTGACATAGTACCATTTTGGTCATTGAGGGCTATAATACGAAGAAACAACTGCACTATTCCGGCCTTGTAATCTTTGTTAGTAATTGTAAAGAAAATGATACCTTGATTCACCTTCAATTTTCAACGTGCACTTCATAGAGTGAGCTGAGGATCTGAATGCAGTGCTTGGGTTCAAAGCTAGCACTTGCTTCATAACTATCAACTAGCTACTTAGATCTCCAAAATTTAGCTTTTGCGTGGATGGAATTCACAGTTTGAAGATGACTAGATCTCTTAAACATCCCCAAATAAAAACCGTGAAGCTTTAGAATAGGTGAGTTTTTTGTTCTAATAAAAGAAGGAAAAAGGAGCATAGCTGAGTTATGGATGGATATGGTGTCTCTGGCAGAAAAAAAATACGTTTTTGTCTCTAGGTGGGAGTCTCGTGGAAACAACATTAATAACAATTTATATCTCCTTGTGACAGTATAAAAAATTAAGAAGTTTCTGCAGTTCTCTTGCCTGCATAATTTGATGTAGAATTACCTCATTTTTAATTGTCGAAGTGTTTTTGTTTTTCCATAATATTACATTAAATTTCTGTTAATATCAATTCTGTCAGAGCTGAGGAGTTGGAGACAGCTTTGATGGAGATGGTCAAGCAAGATAATCGGCGGCAATTGAGTGCTAGGGTATGTCCAAACTTTCTTCTTCTTCTTTAAATAGTTGATTTTCTTGCAAGGCTCAGGGAAGTGAAATGATGCAAAATCCACAGCTATTCTGTATTATTTCCAATTCCCTTCTAGAATGGTTTTCACATTGTAGTTAGAATCCACTTCGTTTTATGCCCCAGGAGTGATGGTAGCAATAGGGCAAATTTGATCATACAGTTGCTGTTATTGGACTTCACATTAAGCTGGGATTTTTTAAGCAATATGCAGTTAATCAGTTACTATGCTAGTTAAGTCCTTGCTATCTAACTTTGATCAAACGTGCTGAGCATCTACTTCTGATCTTCAGGTCGAACAGTTAGAGCAAGAGGTTTCTGAGCTGCGGAGGGCTCTTGCTGATAAGCAGGAACAAGAAAATGCCATGCTTCAGGTTAATTTTGCTCCATGGTCAATCAGTTTGGTTTGGGAAGATCGTATCTTCTCTCAAATCTTGGCCTGGTCTTTTCTTCATATTAGCTCACTTGTTTCTTATGTAGGTCTTAATGCGGGTGGAACAAGATCAAAAGGTAACTGAAGATGCTCGCATATATGCTGAGCAAGATGCGGCAGCACAGAGATATGCAGCTCAAGTGCTTCAGGTTTATAATTTCTTGTTCTATTCCTAGTTCATCTTTTATATGTAATTTACATTCAAATAGAGGTCTTAACAATTCTATGATGATGTATGTGATGTGTCCTGAGCTTTACACTTGCAGGTCGGACATACCAATTATGCTTGCCATATTGTTTGATTCTAATGCAAATATATCATATCTATTAGCAGTTTATCAACCATTAGGAACTGGTGATGAATCCTTCACTACCCTAGTTCTGGAAGGTGGTGCCTGTTAGATAAAGGTCCAAGTTAATTTCCATATAAATAGGAATCAGTATGTTATGCTGAACACACTTGATATGATTGAGACTCTGATAATTTCACATAAGAGGGAATGTGTCCCTAATAGAATCAGTGGAGGAAGGCCCATATCAAGAATCATGATTTCACATATGGCTGCAACTCGTCTTACAGCGGTGAATTGGTTCCTGGGCCTTGTACACACCGCCCGTCACACTAGCCCTCTTTCTGTATGTTATGCAGAACACACTTGATATGACAGAGAGAGTCCTTTTCTACCATAGTTCCTTGAGCTATAGATTAGTTGTGCTCCCTCTCCACTGAGGAGCGCACCAGATTCCTTTGTCATTCTTTAATTGATCTGTTCTGTATTTCAACACTCTGAAAATGTTCACTTCTTGACATTCTATTTGTCTCTTTGTTTCACTATTCTCTCCAACAACTGTTTATATGCAGGAAAAATATGAACAGGCCATTGCATCACTTGCTGAAATGGAGAAACGAGTGGTTATGGCAGAGTCAATGTTGGAGGCCACTTTGCAGTATCAGTCTGGTCAACTTAAAGCACAACCTTCTCCTCGGTGTGTAGTCAATTTTGCTAGTGCCAAAACGATTTAATTTTTCACCATTCCTTGGAACTGTATGTGGTCATATTTACTTTGATTTATCGCTTGGGTCAGTTTGATGTACCGTAAAGGAATAGAGTGGATTGAACATAATGGGATGAGAAATGGAATTTTTCATATGTTGCATCAATTAATTAAAAGACACGCCCACATTTAAGTAGAATGAGGTGTAGGTTGCTCTAACTTCCCATGCTGACAAATAAATTCTATTTGAATTGTCTTCTCCCTCTCTGTCCCCAAGGTTTGATATGCGTTCCTGAGCAGAAAATGCATGAAGTATTGTCTGTTTTACACACATATTGTACCTACTTGGATAATTGGTGCTTATAAGAAACATGAATTTCTTTGTAGATCTTCACATCCAGATTCACAAACACGTGCCAATCAAGAGCCTGAACAGGAAATACCTGCAAGAAAGATTGGTTTACTAGCCCGACCATTTGGACTTGGATGGCGTGACCGAAACAAGGTTCGATTTTATTTTGCTACTGCCTCCTTAAATTCGTGAATGCTTTCACCACCTATATATTGCAGTGTGCTAATAAATAGGATTTTGATGTGTCCATTTTGGGGTAGCTGATAGTTATCGCTGCATTCAAACTACTCATTAGCTTGGATTTCTTTACATGATTATCTGTTTTTCTGCCTTTTAATTTTGTTTTCTTTGTCTATAATTGGAGTAATAAGGAGAGCTAGCTGCCTAACCCTTCCAGGATTCCCCTTGGGTCTCTGGGGTGACACCCCCGTAGAGTTTGGTCCCTTCTGTGTACTTGGTTCAACAGTCTCTTGTTTTGCTGTGGCTAAAACATTGCCTGAGGCAGCTATTTACCAATTCTTTTTTTTTTTTTAATGCTGTGTACCATAGCACCTGTCCTTCGTATTTATTAAGTGTAAAGCTGCTTGCTTCAACACGATGATAGTTTTATTTGCCTAGTGTTAGCTGTCGATTGTTTTTTTATTAAAGTTGCTAATTTTTCTCATGAAAAAAAATAATAATAATAATGTTGCTAACTCAAACTGAACTCAACAGGGGAAACCCGCCACTGTTGAGGAGGCAAGTGATGACAAGTCTACCAATGAGGGGCAGAATCCTGAGCAGGAGACTAATGGCATTTCAGCACACGACAAGTAATAGAAAATTGCATATTTATCCTAATGATATGTAGATCGTGAAATATCCTTATTTGTGGGCGTGGTAGATATTTTTTTGTGTACGAAGGTAAGTTCAGGCAGAGTATAGATTAGTTTCTTGTTTTTTTTTTTTTTGGGTTTTTTCATTGTAGAGCCCATTTCCATTAATTGTTTGTTCATTAAACAATAATAACATTAGTGTAGAGGTGAAGAGAATGTAAGAACCATGATATCATCAGTGAAACAATCGCATAAATCTTTCAGTGGTCGGCATTTGAGTTCATTTTGTTGAAATATAGAGGAAATGCGTG
Organism: Populus trichocarpa; assembly: GCF_000002775.5. Taxonomy (NCBI): domain Eukaryota; kingdom Viridiplantae; phylum Streptophyta; class Magnoliopsida; order Malpighiales; family Salicaceae; genus Populus; species Populus trichocarpa. Next base: position 2,698,621 of record NC_037292.2, on the reverse strand, counting down.
GTGATGCTTGGTTTAATTCTTGAAAATTCCTTTACGGAAGTGTAGACAGTAGAATAGCATGGCACGCCTAGAGCTGGTGCATTTTAACAACAAACAATGAAATAAATTCTGAAGGCTGTTCCAAGTCATAAGATAATGATTATACAAGGCTCTGGGTCCAATCTATATTCCTTGGCTTGCTTTTGTTGTTTTAGTCTGTTTTCGTCAAGGATAGAGGCTCCTGCTCCCCTGCCAGGTGCTCAACTAGTTATGGCTATTGACAAAACATGTATACACCCATATTCCAGAACCACAAGTTCCTGTCATAGGAGAGTGCCAAATCCAAAACAAGCCACCCTGAGAGATTAATGAGTTCCAAAGATCCTGGGCAAATCAGGGGTATATAAAAAAATACAAACACTGAGGCGTAATTCCAAGCAGATTTTTTTCAAGGCTGCACAAGTTTCTATTATGGAAGACAATTAGATACAAAGCCCCAAGCTCAATTGTACATGAAAAATTTTTGTATAAGGGTTGGAAGACGGGGGGAATTATGATATTTGTAAGGCCAAGACGAATCTTACAAAACAGCGGCGGAGGAATTTTCTATTGCAGCACTGTGTCTGGAACTGCTGCAGGATTTCATCGACAAGTACCATTGCAAATGCAGCCAACAATTGCACACTACTGAACTCCAATCCACTGATCTCTGAATCATGGAAAGAAAGATGTTTGGGTGAAACATCCTGTGTTCCCATGGTTTGCAGGATGATAGCGGTCTAATCGTTGGTTTCCAAGGATTGAACCATCCTTGGACAACTGTTCTCACTAAATCTCTCTCCTACCAACTTCATTGTTCTCTTCTAGTTCTAGGAGTAGAAGGGCCTGTGCGAGAGCCCTGGACTGGGTGGGTCTCTGGATCATATTTCTGCAAAGCAAGATAAGAAAGTGCTGTGACTACATCAGCTATAAGGGGTCGCATGTTAGGCTGTTCTTGAACACACATTGCAGCTACAGCAAGAGCTTGATACAAGCCCCTCGCTGGATACTGGCCATGGAGTAAGGGGTCAGCCATCTGTGCAAATTTCCTTCGATCTTTAAACAAGGGCCGTGCCTGCAACATGAGACAAATTAGATAACATTCACTTTACTAGCATTTTGACTACAAATAGAGTTCTTGGTGATCATCGCCTCACAGTAGAACTGCACTGCATGACAGCAACAGCATAGAAAAAGCAGATAAAAATACTAACTAGCTAAAGGTGAAAAAATTATGCTTGTTGTGTGAAACGGAAATGCTCGGAGCCTAATGATCAGCAGCAGTTCTCTCATATAATCCTGGGCTTATTACTACTCACTCTCAACCAAGAAAAATAAAATAGAAGACCAAAGTTACATAGATTCAAGGTCGTTGCACCACATATTTATTCAGATGAAGCATCCACACAGAAATGATGAAAATACCATTGCAGGAGGAAGACAACTTTCTTACCCATGCAACCAGGTTATGCTCCCCAGCAGCTCTTGAATTATCGATAGCTTTCCTTCCTGTAATAATCTCAAGGAGAACAACCCCAAAGCTATAAACATCTGATTTCAGAGTAAGCTGTCCTGTCATTGCATATTCAGGTGCACAATATCCATAGGTTCCCATCACTCTTGTGGATACATGGGTCTTGTCTCCAACAGGACCCAATTTCGCCAAGCCAAAATCAGATAGTTTGGGATGATAACCTTCGCCAAGTAAAATGTTTGAGCATTTCAAATCACGGTATATAACAGGGGGGTTAGCTTTGTCATGCAAATGCTCCAAGCCTTTCGCAGCACCAGCAGCTATTTTCATTCTTGTATTCCAGTCAAGTCGTTTTTTATCGGGTGGCAGGTCTGAAATATAAGCATATAAGAAGAAAAAATACTGAAGCATTGGTACAGGAAATGTATATCAAGCCACCGTAGTGATTAAACAAGAAATGATAATCTAGAACAGAAATCTTAGCTGCAACCATGTAATTTTTGCACCTCACCTGCCACCCATCTCATTCAAATGTTTAGTAATACATGCAATGGACAAAAAATACAACTTTTTTGCAGCCTAATTATATAGAAATCAAGATTTGGTCATATACCATATAGATGGTCTTCCAGAGATCCTAATGGCATGTATTCATAAACCAAAAGTCTTTGATCTCCATCGGCACAATAGCCAATCAAGTTAACAAGATTTGGATGGTGGAGTAGGCTCAACATCAATACTTCAACAAGGAATTCCCTATTCCCTTGCAGCCCGTTACGATCAAGTTGCTTGATAGCTACAACCTACACAATCCAAAGAACATGGTTAAGGTCTAAACCAAAGGTCTATTGCGTATGGTCAAAACCATATGCATTAAAAAGATATTATCCTGACAGCTATGGGATTATTATGAAATAAACAAAGAACAACCACGGCTATATAAAGATCAATATTTAACATTTCCAGTTAGAAGCACGCAACTTTTGGAGGAAGTTCTTCACAAGCTTTTCCTTTTGGTGAAATATGCACCCCATAATTCCCATCACTTTTATCCCTCCCAAAATAATAAAAACTACAAAGAAAAACTCGTCTTTTGATGATTCTTATTTCCAGTTAACTTGCTATTCGCTTTACATTATAAATAAATATTTTAGAAAAAAGCAACCACTAAGCAAGATCAACTATACTACATTAAGAAGCAACCCATACTACCTAAAATGCCTTCAATGAGCTTGTAAGAATGATTTCAGGGGCAGTGAAAGGGCAGCACAGATTATGGTGTAGGTTTTGGCTTGCAAGGTGGAAGTGTACATAGATGAACACATGGAGATTTGCTAGATGATAGAGGGTGGGTGCTGTGCAACAGTCATAATGTGAGGTTCTGGCACTTGAGTTGTGATGGTGACAATAGTGTCCAGGGATCATGGTAGCAACATTGATCACAGTACAGGCTAAGTGATGGTGCAGGACACTGGTGGGATGAGGTGACCATCATGGCATGAACGAAGTTGTGAGATGGCAGAACTGCTGTTTGTTCCAGGCAATAATGATATGGAAGGTGATGTGTGGCAGCAAAATAACACGTGAAGCTGCAATGTCAGTCTTGGCCAGGTTAGCGTTACCTTTTCTCCTAAATATTATCAGTGTTTGTTTTGTCCTATTTGGTTCTTTTGAAGCCTTATTTCACTTCTTTTTTTATTCCATTGCTTAAAATGCACACACCCAACGTCTTTTTTCTGCTAGTACTATTCTTTTTAAGAACATGCAAAATGTCAGCCTGAAGGTCCACAGAATGCCTATACAATTTTCTAGGAGAACTTTCTATAAAATAACACTAGTACACATGTAGGAATAATTTGATCCCGAGTATACAACAGAATGCTTAAGCATATGTGCTGCATCTGAATTTTTTTGGTGAAAACTAAAATTCCAATAAGTTCTTCAACCAACCTGATTGGTACTCTCCAATCTCCCTTTATATACTCTGCCAAAACCTCCTTCACCCAAAAGACAATCCGCCCTGAAGTTCTTTGTTGCATTTGCCAGTTCGCGAAATGTGAATGTATGTGCTGCAATGTGTTCAGAGCCTCCATCCTTGGAAGCCTCCTTGACATCTGGTGCACCATTTGACTTTGTTTTATCTGAAATGAAATTAACACCATCTACAAATGAATGTAGAAAAGCAAGATATAGTACATGCTACTACATCAGCAAACATAAAGTATGTTTGAATATTGATAACGTTTCATCATGTCATTGAGAGTATAGAAAGAAAACAAGAATCATGAAAGACAAAACAGGCATCAAAGAAGGATCCAAGCTGGGATTTTTTACAATCACACAAGACAAGAAAACGATCTATCTCAGTTACAAGTATGGTGCATTGCTTCCATATGCACCACCATCTATCCAACTGCAACGGAAATATAAACAGTTTCTGAACTAAATGGTTGCTGTCCAATTCTTTTAAAGGCAATTGGACCTCAACACCAAATAACTTGCCGTTTTTTCAGAGATGTAGAAATAAATAAAAACTGAACACCTGTACAACCACTGCAACATTAATTAAACCGCCTTTTAGAATTAGCATTGAGTGACTTCTTAAAAGTGAGGATTTCAAACATATAAAAACATGAATAAGTGACGGAACCGACATGAATAACATTACAAATCCATCAAAACTTTAATCAATCCATATTTTACGATCAAGGTGGGCAAAGGCAAAAGGTAATAATAAAATTCAGCTTCATTAATCCTCTGATTTCTTGAATTTGATGCTAATGTTTACTGTAAATCGTCCATGAATTGATCCCGGTAGTTACTGACAATCATTTTAAGCCAGTAAGATCTTATATCACACAAAAGCAACGACATGGTTTCCACTTTTCATGATTATGGAAACTCACCATGCCCACAAAGCCATTATCGTTTGATTAAACCTCAAAACAGACCACATTAGCCTAAAAGGAGTTGAACATGGGTTAAAAGGAAACATCAATCTCGAATTATATCCTCCATGTCCAATCCAGATCAATACATTATTCCCAGCCCAGAAAAGATTGTTTCACACAATTATGCAAAGGACGCGACTTCATCAATTCAAATCATTTTACATGAAAAAAAATGCATGAAAATCAGTCCAAAAAATATTAACTTGATACTGAGAATATGAGAAAAAAATATAAATTTTCAAGCTTTATAGCGTCTTTCATTGAAATACCTGAAGATGATGGGATCTGATCATCAGGCTTCTTCTTACTATCATTTTTGCTGGACTTTCCTGCGCAGGAAAAGCAACCCATTTTTGTTGCCTCTCTTACTGCAATGGGTATTATTACTTCACAGGGAGAAAGAGAGGGGGGGGGGGCAAAATCAGACCAAACAACGCTTGGATGAAAGAGAGAGAGTGTCTGTGTGTTAAGTTCAGAGAGAGGGTTATTCTAGTATATATCTTTTCATTCCTGTGTCTTTTTTGCAGCTGTGCCCTTCTGTCTTGCCAATTTGTAAATGACGACCCGAACTTTTGAAAGAGAGAGAGTGTCTGTGTGTTAAGTTCAGAGAGAGGGTTCTTCTCGTATATATCTTTTCATTCCTGTGTCTTTTTTGCAGCTGTGCCCTTCTGTCTTGCCAATTTGTAAATGACGACCCGAACTTTTTATATTCTCCTTATTTGTTTTTATTACCAGGTAATCCCAGGTCTCAATATATGCTCCGTGAGCGTGTTATTCTTAAATCACTCGTATTTTACTTAAATTTAATTTTGCATTTTGATGATGTTATTATCACTCTATATTTTATTATTACATTTATTATAGATTAATTTAAATGTTACTAGAATGCTATTTTATAATTGTTAAGATCAAATTTTAATTCATCGAAAAATAAGATTTAAATTTTAAATAAAAAATGAAGTTTTTTATTATTCTTTTATTTTTTTAAAAAATAAATAATTTATTTTTTGGTGGATAGTATCTACAAGGAAAAACTGTGGCATCAACAAGTTTGATTTCCAATTTGGTGATAGTTGATGACAAAATAAAGATAAAAATTGATTATCCTAACCACATAAAAGAACATTTTATACTTTTATCTGTATGCTCTATGCATAGATATAAAACCAAATAAATTTTTAAAAAATATATATAAATTAATGTGTTAATTAAAACTACAAGCAGTGAATGCAGGCTCATAATATTTATTATATAATCAGTAAATAATTAAAATAGCAATCACCCATCAATTCGCATGATTCGTCGATCTAGTCAAAAAAAAATTAAAAAAAATATTTTTTCAAGTTTTTAATTAAAAGCCTTGAAGAATTCGCTAATAGATATATGATTAAGCACTTTAACATGGTCATCACATGACTTCAAGGCTTTCCTCTTTTATTATAAAAGCATGTGAGCGAGGTATATATCGAGCTCTATACATGATCGAAGATTTATTTTATTTCTCCCAGTCTTCACTCTCTGGTGCGAGCAAAATTGTAATTCTATGTGCATGCCTCGACCCTTTATGTGCACGCCTATCACCCTCGCGGTGTCTTACCTGCTCCTGGACTTGCAGGATGTCCAGTGGGCCGTGGGGAATAGTCGTGGTGCGCGTAAGCTGGCCCGGACACCCCACGTGAATCAAAAAAAAAAAAATTGTAATTCTATATTTTATATGTTTTGATATGTTTCACTTAAAAATATATTAAATTATTTTTTTAAAAAAAAATATGATTTTTATATAATGATATTAAAAATTAAAAAATTAATAATATATTTTCAAATCAAAAATAATTTTAAAAATTAAGGAAGATTTCTTGAACAGTACTATCAAATCTATTATAATTCCATTATATAATATCAAATTAATGCTGTTATGCTGAGTGATCTCAGAACCTTATATATATATATATATATATATATATATATATATATATATATATATATATATATATATATATATATATATATATATTGAATTGCACGTTGAACGAGCATTATCAATGTCATGTCATGTCCTGATATGAGATTGTCTGAGGCAAAAAAAAACCCAACAAAGATTTGGGAAACATCGACGTCTTTAAGATTTGGTGATTATTAGGTAGTTATAGGTATTGCTTATGTGTTTATTTTGATAAAATATTCTCCGCTTTTATTCTTGTGTGCAGTGGCAGAACTCTGCTTTCTCTCCGTGAAAACACAGGAGAGAGAGGGACACCCTCTGCGTTCTTCGTGACACGTCCACTGTAAAAAAACGACAAGCAAAGTGTTCTTTAAATTGATCCTTGGTGTGTGTATTGATTCCGTGGTGGTTTTGAAGGAATTTTAGCTATGAAATTGAAGGCACGTAAGCCTCTTCAATTATAATGTAATCCAGAAAAAAAACTAAAATTATTAATACTCAATTATCTCACTTGTTAAGAATATTTATTTAATATATATATATATATATATATATATTATGAAACCACTTCATAAAATTCTGTTAATAAATATATATTTTTTTTAAAAAAAGTCAAAGTTTCCAAAGCTGCGGGTTGTTAGCAATAATTACAATGTAGTCACCTAACCAAATAACTTTAGTGCATTGCCGCCATGTGATCGATAATGGGTCTTGTGAACGCCAACTTGAAGGCAAGGAAAACTTTCCACATAAACGTTGTCGATACGAGTTTTATTGAATTATTTTTTATTAATTATTTATATTAGCTTTCGACCTGTATGAATTTTAATTAAATTATTTAATAGTTCTACTAACTAAAAAATATCGTGTGGTGTTTTGATTGTTTTTTTTTTCATATTAGTTTTTCCTATGATATTTAGTGTTTTTAAATAAATAACTCAATTTTTTTAAAATTATATATTTTCTTAAAAAATTATTTAATTTTAAATCATGTCTTTAATAGTAACTTTAATTTAAGTGATTTTACTTGCAATATAAACAGCATGAAAACCCGTTACCAGACAACTTGGTTTTACTTAACCCCACAACACAGCAAGGGCCAGACAAACTCTTAATATTAAAAATTAATTTTACCAATGAAAACAAGGTTCCAAGTAAATTGCAACGCTCGTTTATAAAATCCCAAAAAAATTAAATTCCGCGGATGATCTTCTAATTAAAAACATCAATATTCAAGGATATATAGTGAATATTGTTTTTCTTTTTTTTCATCTGATAATAATGAGGCCATATTTTTTATTTATCTTTTGCACGCTGATATTAATTTCTTTCCGCTTTAGTTTTGAAAACCTACTCATTATTATATTGATCCATTGAACTCAATCCTGAAATGGAAAATGACAATGCTCGTAGCAAATTTACTTGCCACGCAAGCTAACACCTCAAAGATTCAACACTGATCTTTGCCTTTCACCAAATATTTTTAAAAAATAATCATTCTTTACCTTTTCTATATGAACTGGTCATCATTTGACGTGTAGATAATAACAAGGGAGAGAGAGAGAGAGAGAGAGAGAGAGAGAGAGAGAGAGAGAGAGAGAGAGAGATGACGAAGTAATGAAAGAAGTCGTCACTGCTGATGGTAACGACTTGTATATATGATCCATTAATTGATCGTGCAGGATTCATGTCCGATATATTGTCACTTGACTAGCGTAGAATAAATTATTAACATCCAAAACATACTACCCTCGGTGAAAATCGCATTCTTTCTATATAGTTTATGAGCACGTGTAATCCTTAGCAGAAGGGCACCCATCCCTTCCGAGGGACAATGATGGCCTCGTCAGCAGGCACATAACATGGATTCACAAAACTCGTGACGAAACTTGCCTTTCGATCCGGTCAAATGAAGCTGGAAGTCACTGAGAAAATCAATGGGCTGAGTCAAATAATTCTGGACACGAGTAGACTATAAACTATGATTCTGCAGCTCAATTAATATTCATCTTCTCCCTGGTGGTTGTTTTTCATGTAGAAAATAACTAGAGCATGATTGTCTGAAACATGCTTTGCCGGTGGTATTTTGGCGGTTAAGTCGAGGCTTTGAAAGAGCTACTTTTGTCAAAACCGTGTTCCAGGGGAAGGCTTTTTTTTATTAATTTGTGGATTTGCCCGGCCGAAAAAAAACAAATAACTTATAAATAATTACTTTGCTCGATTATTTATATTATTTTCCCGTAAAGTTTGTAGATATACGTAAAAGCCGTAATTCATCGTCTCGTACAGCACCAATTCGGCTGCGTAGCTTTCCTTCGAGAGAGAATCCTGGGTGCTTGTCTGCTACACCAAAAAAAAAATCTATCCATTTACGTGGACCCCATTTCAAGCATGATATTTGACCCTCTCGTCAAAAACAATGAACTGTTTTAGAATCAAAATTTCTTGTCAACTTTTAATGGATTAGCTTTTCAGATGTTTGTTTAAAATTTAATTTTTTTTATTTAAAATTAATTTTTTTAATATTATTAGATGGTTTTGGTGTTTTGATATTAATAATAAATTTTAAAAAATAAAAAATATATTTTATTTTAATATATTTTTAATACAAAATATTTTAAAAAATCAAAACCATCACAACAGCACGCACGGTATCACCTTGGATATAAATTTAAGAAGATTCTGAGGAGAAAAAAAAAGGAATTTCTTATAAATATAATGCCCGTGACTTGTATAGACTCGATGGATGAAAAAAATCTTTAAAGGATGAAAAATATATATATATATATATTCTTTTTCTAAATTTGATTGTTTTGAAGGAGTGATTAGTACGAAAAGCCATGATCAAGCGGCCAAAAATAAAGTGTCTTTTATTCTAATTAGGAGGGGCATGGGGGCTTTGTCGTTTTTTAAGTTTTGACTTGCCTTTGAAATAAAGGACCAGAAATGATGATGGGGTGCCAGCTGGTGCCAAATGGCTCATGACTCTAGCTTGGGTCACATCTGAAGGGGTAAAAAAAAGAGAAGACAAGAGCTTGGTCTTCTAGATTAGTGTACTTTCACTGGTTATCTGTTTGAAGACATGAAAGATGCAGCAAATGTTACGACCAAAGGCATCAAATGGATGAAGATGGGAAATGAGTGCGAAGCCAGCCAGTTTCCCTCTGACAGTGAGTGATGAATCAGTAATTTTGATCTAGATTTTTACATGGATTGAAAATTTCTTGAAACAACATGGTCCAGCAGATATACCTGATTTAAGGCAATTAGATTCGATTGATGATTAAATTCAATATAATATAAACCCGACAAACATACTACATGCAAAACATCTACATTTACGTTCGACAATTATCCAATATGAATCTGAAAAAATATGGATGATCTAAGATATTTGGTTAGGGTACTTAGCTGAATCTTAGAAAAATATAGATTTGACAAAACATGTAAGATCTAAAATATTTTGATTCATAAATTATTAAGTTTTACAACCATGTTTCAAATCATAAATGATCTTTTAGATTAAAAATATTGTAAATATAATAAATTATTATATCTCTCCATGTAAAATAATTATATGATTCATTCAAATTCAAGATAACGATCTTCATATATCCTTGTATATACAAAATGTCTTTTAAAAAGCTCACCTCACGGCCTATTTTGTTAATAATATACAAGAAATGTTTGTTTTCATTAATAAAATATACGAGATTTCAATGCCACATTAAATAAGAACTTTATAATCTTTCTCCCTCCCTAAAACAATAATATTTATGGGATATAAATACTCCTTCAACCATTTAAGTAAAAGGTTTTAAACTTTTTTTTTAAATGACATATATTTCAAAACATTAACCAATATTAAATTTAAAAATAAGCATCATTGATCCTTTAATTTAAGGTTATTTTAAATCATTTATTGATTTTCTCGTAGACACATTGACTTTATTATCGGGAAATCTTTAAATTTATCAATTAAAACTGTTTTTGTATATACTTATATTTTCACCATTAACTTGACGATCCATAGTCTAAGAAAAATAAAGCTAATTACCTTGACATATTGATTAATTATTATCAAACACACTAAATAACCTATCATTTATATACTAGTAATTTTGAGAACAACAAGTTGAATTATTGAAACACTGGATTAAATGTGATTTATCTGTGATTTAATACGGGGCTCTTCATGAATTGTATCGGTTTATATTTTAAGATGGAGGATGAGGTTTAATTTAATTAGATAAAAATAAGTACAATGTCACTGTTTATTTCCTTCATGGTCCAGCTATTTTTTTTAATGAAATTGATTGTTGCAACGTAGAGAAAAGAAGAGATTAATTGCTGTAAATCCAATTATTTATCTGGATTAAAGTGAATTAATATATTGAGCTGAGCTAACTTTTATATAAATATTGTAAATATTAATTGGATGAGCTTGTATTGCTAATTTTTATAGGTTTATATTCAAAGACAGATACACAACATGGACTATAGGTATCATAGCATCTATGATATTAAGTTTATTTTTCACACCCTTCATCACCGTAAAATTCAAGTTACATCCCTCTAATCAAATAAATAGACAATCTTTTATCTCGCTACAGCAAAGAAATATAATAAGAAGCCATTCGATAAAAAAATTGAAGCTGAAATATTTATAAAAAAAATAAAAATAAGTTTTCAATTAAAAAACTATTAAATATAAAGACAAAATAAATATAAAGTATACAAATTGAATTGGGTTAATCGGGTTTCAAAAATTATAATCCGCTATTCGACTCGTGATATCAATATTTTAGATTTTTTAATCTATTATTATTTGTAATATTTGTATTATCCAGCTTTATCAGACTATATTAAGTCAAATAATACAAGCTGTTTTTTTAGCACCTTTAATATATGTGCTTTAAGAGGTGTTTAGCAACTAGGTTCAACATGAATTTTGTTAAAATTTAAATTTTCTCTACACTTAGAATTAATTGAATTATTTTAATATGATAATATTAAAAATAAATTTAAAAAAATAAAAAAATATTATTTTAATATATTTTTAAATAAAATTTACTTTCAGAAGAACTATTTATTTACAAACTTGCCGTGAAACAAACCATTGTTGGTTAAGCAAACCAGTCATGTCTTTATCTATTCATAGGGCCTATGAATATGATTTTATTTTTTCCGCTATGATTAGCTGAAACCCACAAGTTTAACACCGGGGCTAGGGCTACTGCAAAGGCACGAGAGCCTAGAAAAAATTAGTGTAGCCTAGCCCAAAGCTAATGAAAAACAAAATAATCTGAGTCCAGGGCTTCGAGCACAAAATGACTCGAATATATCCATTAACGTAGAATAAGAAATATCGACGCACTTGATTGTAAAACTCACTATAATTCAGGCACCGAAGTTTTAATTTCCTAAGCTAACTGTCATCAATCTGAAATCAAGAAAACAAAAATCCCTCACAAATTAAAAAAAAAACAACAAAAAAAAAAACTGGAACCCTCCTTCTCAACCTCCATTTTCTGCTCCAAAGACAAAAACCCTAAACCCTAATCACCGATGGAGAATCGATCTCTAAATCTCCTAGACGAAGCCCTGGGCCTCGACTACCAGACTGACCCATGGCCTCTTCGCGGAAAAGTGGTTTTAATCGAGGACTGCGTAGAGACCAGCGGCTGCTTCGTGCTTCATCAACTCCTAAAGCGCACGCTCTCTTCCCAATCTCCAAACAATACAGTCATCTTCCTCGCTTTCTCACACCCCTTATCCCACTACGATCGCATTCTACGCAAACTGGTACTCCCTCCTTTTTGGAGTAAGATAATGAATTTTTAATCACAGTAATTAGCGTTATTCAAGTTAATCATAGCAGTTAATTTTGACTTAGAGGACTGCTAGGTGCAAACAATGCCGTGTTCTGGTCCAGTTCCCTGACTGTTGTGAATGGGCAGTGCGGTCTTAATCAGGGGAAGCGTTTATTAATGTAAAATGAGGGTAGTTACGTTCTAATCGATCAATTTGCATGTTTAATCTAATCTAGTGAAGCTAAGTAGTGAATGACTGACATTGGCCGTGATATGAGAAAAACTTTGGTGTTCTCACCGTCGTGATTTTAATATCTGTGGGTCATACCATGTAAAATTCGAAATACTAAAATCGCAATGGAAGAAGTATGGTAGAAGGGAAGTACTTGAGTTTTTTTTTTTTTTTTTTTAACGGTCTGACATGAAGGTGTGGTGCTGTGACAGGGTTGCAATTTGGTAGCCCAAAGGGAAAATGGCAGATTCTTTTTCTTTGATATGCTTAAGCTACTGTGTCCAGGTGAGAAAATCAGGTAAATTGGTTATTGATAGAACTGCTTGCTTGCGATGCTACTTTAGTTTATTTCTTGTTTTAAATTTCCTGTGGATTTTCTTTCATGTTTTATATCTTACACGAAGTTATTATCTTTGCCTTAAAGGAAACAATTGTGGGTTTTTTGTTAGGTTAATAGTTACAGTTAGTCGGTGTTTCCATGCACCCTGTTTACTAGAGCGACATTTGCCATGTTGTGATGCTTTCCTAAAAGCTACTGTTAATTTGATGAAGAAGTTCAAATTTTTTGTCGCTTTGACTCATTTCTTTCATTTTGCTTATAGTGTTATTAATTATCTCAGAGAAGTTGTTGTGAACCATATGATAAGATACAAGTTATTAATTTTAACATGTTTTTGGTGAAAATGATTTCATGCCAGTATGCTGTTTTCTGATCCTTGACTAGATGAGAAGGAAGGGAAAACTGGCAAAGGTGGATTTACTGCATTATACTGGAAAATACAGAATACAATATGTGCCTTGCCTGAAAACAACAAGAACCATGCTACCATAATGATAGATGACATGTCTCTTATGGAGGTGGCTGCCCATGGCTCTTCAGATCATGTCCTAAACTTCATGCATTATTGTCACACCTTAACGTCAGAACTTGTAAGACAGTTTTGTGATTGTTTACTACTTTTATCTACCTCGTATAATATTTCTGTGTGTGTAATTACTTGCTTTTTGGCTGAATTATTCGGCATCTTATTTTGTTCTTGTTATAGGGTTGCTCCTTAATAACACTTAATCATGAGGATATATATACAAGCATGGAGAGGCCTACATTTATGTTACAGACTAAATACCTTGTGGATGTTTTGATAAAGGCAGAACCTTTAGCCACTGGGTTGGCAGCTGATGTACACGGGCAGGTAATACATATCACTATATTAGTATGAGCATATGCTGTTTAAGTTTTGCTGTGTCTTTGACTTTATGCATTCAGGAAGAGGATATGTTAGATATGGAAAGCATCATCTCAAACTGATAAGTTCCCTTTTGCATTGACATAATGGTTTTGAGAATGCAAGCTAATAACTCGGATTTGATATTGTAACTAGATGTTCTCGTTTCGTCAAATTTTCTCATAATTTTATTTGCTGCAGTTGACAGTTTTGAACAGGGATTTTTGCAATGTGAAGGGGAGCTCAAAGAACAAGATAAGCAATTTCCACTTCAAGGTCAAGGAAAATAGCGTTGAATACTTCTATCCTGGCACTCGGACTTGAGGAGCTAAACTATTTGTGTTTTGACGGACACCTCCCTATTGGGAAGGGAGCAAAGCTTTCTGGTTATCAGAACTGTGAAAGGAGGCTGCATATTTTTTCATCGGGGAAGGCATGTGCCCAGTGATGACAATTACAAGAAAAATGCCATCTTCCAAAAAAGGGCTAAAAATTTTCCCTTTTTCTAATTGGAATTGTCAGATTTATCTGTAGTGTTATTTTTCAACCAACTTTTTTTGTTTTGTTTGATCAGCATTTCGAAACCAACTTAACAAATAGAATTTGTAATACTAAGTACAACTCCTTTTCTCGTAGCCATGGTAATGCCTGTTTTGTACTGTGGTAGTAATTTTTTTTTGAAGTGTTTTTTATTTAAAAATATATTTTTTATTTTTTAAATATTCCAAAAACACCCTAAATTTTTTTTTTTTAAAAAAAAATTAAATTTTTTGAATGCTGCGTAGGTTCTTAACTGAATGTTGTTGGGCTTCTTGTAATATCTACGGACCTGTATTAGTGAATGCAATTTTGGAAAGCTGTTCAGTGCGTTCAAGATTCTTTGGTTTTTCATCTTCATCTCATTCATAACCAGCGATGAGTACTCGCTACTCCTGGATGCATGCTTGCTGCAAAAAATAGTAATAAAACAAATGTGTATAAAATCCCAGTCAGAATGTTAAGTAGCATGGGCTCACCAGAACAAGCAGCGGGGAGAACGGGTACACAAACTGGTTGCAGCAGAGTGCAAGGGCCTTAAGAGATTCCTGCAGATGTCAGGCTCGGGCTTGCAACTCACGCTGCAAGCTATTGCTGTTATGATACCATGCATAGGTCTCCAGCAATAACGATATAGCTCAACGATGGTAGATGGCAGAGAAAGGATCTTCACATAAAGTGAGGCCAAACTTCTTACTTCTTTTGAATTTCTGTTTTCTTTTTTCATTCGGAGGTTCAACTATTAACCTGGAGATTGTCTAGGCTTGGCAACTATGCCTTGCATGCATAATGAATTCATGATTTTGTATACTCTGTAGCCCTAAAAGGCAAATGTTATTCTACCGAGAGATTTTGCGACATCATAAAAAATTCATCAATTGCAAACGGGCCTATCCTCCACCTTGCTAGGTAGACGATGGTTCAGTTTCAGAAGTCACCAGATAATTGGGTTGCGGGCCTGTTCAAGCATTCATGGTCCACACCGACCACGAGGCCCGAGTAATCTCGTTGGGTTCCTCGATTGATCTCGCAGTTGGAGTCCAAGCACTAAAGCAACAAAAGGAACGAATAGCCACCTCATGTTCAGGATAACATACACAGTAACGATAACAAAGACACGATTATTGTTCCGTAGAAAGCAAGCAATTTCTTCGTGGTTTCTGTCCGCCTCTTCACCTGGATAACACTGGGTACCAAAGTTTAGTGACAATAGTGAGCTTTCGGAGCATGGCATGCTGGAAGCACCATTGCAAGGAAAGAAATTAGTAACTTTTTTCACAGCTAGAATTAGAAAAATATGAAGATCACCTAACCAGCAAGTAAAACTTTGGTGGACCAAAATGCGTTGTGTTTGCAATGAGGATATCCAGATGCTAATAATGTTTCAAAGAATAAGACCGGACTATAGCTACCCTACTCCCTACCTGTGTGTGAGGATTCTCAGCTACATTCAAAACTAGTTGACAGAAGAAACGAATTGAGAACAGAAACATCATGATCAGAACAGAATCCGTTGCAAGGAGAACAAAAGAAATGGGAACCTTTCAAGTTTCAAGCAGTACCCATGGGACCGGGTTGGCAGTCCTTGGTAAACCACAACACAACAAATCGATGAGCCCATTACTGGAGAAGGCTACCTTGTGAAGGGTTACCTTCTGTGTAGTAGTAGTAGTAATAGTCCATAACAGTAACACCTATATGAGTCCACAATCATAGAACAGTACAAGATGTCTTTCTGAACAAACTCTTACACACAATTAATTTGTCCTTGATAGCAGCGGTTCTGTAAATTTTTTTTCCTGCCAAGCATAATCCAACCGATCTCAATTCCAAAGACACAAGCTGGGAATGGTCAGATTAGCTACGTGCATCCTCATCTTTATGTTCAGGTCCCACTTGTCGCACAAATTGTCCTCGAATCCGGGGTCTTTGTTCTGCCAGCTTCTTCCTACTCTGGTATCGAACCTAGAAAAGATTATGGAATGTAAGAGAGAAACTTTAAATACAGTTTAGAAACAACCATCATGATAGATCCTTTATTCTGAATTTCACAAATTCACTTGGATGACTGTTGGGATAACTAATGTTTTCACCGGTGAATACTGCTAAAGAAAATTCATGGTGCTTGATATGTCCATGGTGATTGATCTTAGAGTTGGGTGTTTATCCATGCACGTGTAAGTGCACAACTGAGAGATCTTTTTGTATGTCACAAAGCTCAAGTACCGTCTTTTACTAAATATTATCTATATGCTAGGACTGTTTCACTAAAGGTACATTTAAGGAAAATAATTGAATTCTAAGCTTGTATCTAATGACGCAGCAATTTCAGTTACCTTCTTCTCAAAGCATCTCTCTTTCCTCTTCTGGCGGAATTTGCTCAATGCAGCCTCTCTCAGTGCAAAGCGATTTCGACCAACTCCACTCCTGCTCCCACTTTCATCACCAGGTCCAGGGGTTCCACCTTTCTCAACAGCCCCACTCAAAGCGATGCTGCTTCCATTCTGGCCATTGCTCCCATGGTCACTTCCATTCAAACTGTAATCACCAGCATTTCCTTGCGTGGGTGTGCTCAACATGTTAGATGACCCACACTGGGGAGCTGCAGCTGTCATATTCAAAGACAGGTCATCATGGTTGGTGAGCTGCTGCTGCTGGGGCATGTTATGCACACAATGATTATGGTGCTGCACTTGACCTTGCTGGTTCACACCTCTTGATTTAACCAGAGTTGTGTTAGCAATAGGAGCATCACCCTTACCCTGTATAACAGGCTGAGGAAGAGCTGTATGGTCATTCTGCACTGGCTGGAAGGCAGAAGGATAGTGGCATTTAACTGTAGGTTTGAGAGTTGGCTTGTCACTGATTACAGAAGGTTTGGCGAAAGTAATATTATTTGTAGAGCCCATGTCATTGTTGTGACTACTTCCATTGGAACGCTGATTAGGAGGTGTGCTATTTGAGTTAGATTGAAGATTTTGCATTGATTCTGTTTTTGCTGCCTCTGAACTATTGTCAAGCGGAGAACAGCTGCCTACATTCCCTGTTGGAGCCTGATCAGCAGTTGAAGCAGAATTATACCTGCATGGTAATGAAGATACTTTCAAATGTATCTTCATTGGAGAACAAAAGGATGGATATAGTCAGAAGCTGAACTTCTCCTACCTTGAGAATGCTGAAAGGTCTGAATGCCTCAACACATTTCGGTCATGGGAACTGGCCCCGGCATCTCCAATATCTCTCAGCCTTTTCAAACTCAGCTCAAAAGAAGGCACCTCCTTGGTCTCATAGGTGACCTCATTTTTTCGGTTAGAGGAGAGACCGTTTGGGACGTCTAAGACTAAACTATCCATCCGAGGATTAGCACTGTTTGTGATGCCACCACCCTTAAGATCATTGCCTTGGTTTCTTAATTCTGTATTGCATTTCTCACTGTTGAGCTCCTGTTGTCTTTTCTCTAAATGCCCACCATCGTGCTTTGATTTTATTTCAGGAAATTTCTCTCCATCATTATCTGCTATGTTGGTTGGTACCCTTTTGATCGGATCTTTAAGCTGCAAATTTGGAATTCTAGGTACTCCTATCTCCAAGTCCTTGCCCATAACAATATTATCTACAAATTCAACCAAAATTCAAGAAAAGGAGGGAGATAAGGGGACATCAGAGAGTGAAAATCCAAAAACAATCACTGCATACAGAGCCATGCCTACCAAGTTCATCATCCTGCTCTCCACACTTCTTCATTGTAGCCAGGGGCACCCAGCTGTTGTCACATGCCTCAGGCCTTGAGTGAATAACCTGGGCGCATGTGCTATCAGGCGGATCAGATAAATGGTCCTGGTCCCAAGGTGACATTGGTTTGGGACTCTCAACTTCGACAGCCCTCTTTGTCCAGGAACTCTGCAAAGACAGAACACAAGCGTTCATACAGATATTTGAATACCACTTCGTTACAAGATGCGTGTTAGAAATCTGCCACGCAATACCATTCATGTGTTAAGAACCTTTCTTCGCCAAAAGTATCTTTGCATGCATTGTCTATAGACACATAAAACATATACTTGTGCACGCACATGCACATTAACAAACCCACTGTCAAACACAGGAAAGATACAGAATCATGCAGTCTTATCAGAAGTAGTGCTCGCTATATGGAAGCTTTAGCTGTTCTGCTTTATCTATGGTTGTTTTTTAAACCATTATTCTAGGGTTCATGCAATCATATCACACCATCCTATGTTTTCTCACCAACTTAACCCTTGCACATTGGTTTATGGGTTATCCTTTTCTGAACAAAATACATATCACTCGCTAAGTTACCATCATCGCTTTGATATGGCATATGACCAAATAATGTCTGCAACATTTGTTCTCTACTTTTAGCCTGTGATGTATTATGATTTATTAGAGATACGTCCTTTTTAGCATAGTTATCTATCTACATCTACTCAAGAGTTAGCATATTTGCACAATAAAGTTTCTAATCAGTAGAAAGACATGCGGTTAACTTAATGACAAAAAGCTACTGGTGTTTTTTTTCAGAGAAGCAATGAATTTTCTACCATCTATGCCATCTCATTTGTATGTGGAATACATAGATTCAAGCAAATGTGTGTGCATGGACAATCGCACGTCTAATTGTAGACTAAAAGGAACCAACATTGTGTTGTTTTAGTGATACAACAACAAATATAAGTCAACTGAGCTACCATTCAAGTCTTAATAATAAAAAAGGAATCTTGCTGTGCAACACTAAAATACTGACATGAAAACAACACACTTAGAAAAAGATCATTCGCCCAGCTTGTACATGTATACATTGCACATCGATTCTAGGGTCACTGAAGCTTGATTTTGGAAATCCTGAAAATGCAAAATTTCCTTAGTAAAAGACAGGAGGCAAATTTTTCACTTGAATATTCTATCTCCAGCTTGACCACAGATAACAGCACTGAATATGGCTAGGTACAACATTCCAATAATTAATCACTGACAGGTGTGTTGCAGAGCCGTATCTATAACAGTTTCTAATTATTAAGTCCCAGATTTCAATGGCACAAAAAAATTGTAGTCCTCAAAGTACAAGGAATACCATTACCCACTACTCTATTACTATCTATGTTCTTTTCATTATTCCCTACATAAATATCAAAGTATAAGCTTGTCTATAAAAAAAACAAAAAAATATTACTTGGGTACCACTTCCATTGTCACTTCCATCCCTTGCATTCAAACCAACGCTTCCAATGCCATCATCATCATTGCTGCCGGTATCGTTATCTGACTCGTCAGCACCATTTGACTTTGTGGATTTTTGAGTCCGCACAGCACTTTCACTCCCACTACCACTAGCCTGATGAAACGATGAATAGTAAATGCAAAACAGAATTTCAGAGCTTTGCATTTTTTTGTGATCCTATATCACTGAAGTGGTAAATATTGTGAATACAAAAAAAAGGCCAACAAAAATCCAAACAAAACTCCCACAACGTAAATGGTTCAAATTTGTATCCATAATGGTGTTCTAAGCAAAATTGACAACTTCCTTTTAAGTTGGAATTTCTCAAAAATTGACATGTAAAATGCATGTATATAGGGGAGACTTGAAGTTAAGAGTCCAAATATTGACCCATATTATTTGTTTGATGCACAAATTGACAAAAGTATAGCAACTCACGCTATGGCACTTCCTCCAAACATGTTGCCAGAGGATTTTAAGCTCATTTTTTCGAATAGGCTTCACTAAAAAGTCGACTGCACCCTTTGACAAACACTTAAAGACTACATTCATGGAATCATGAGACGACATCACTGCACAAAAGAGTCAACAGGTGTGGCAGTTAAAAGTGTCAATTTCTCAAGATGAAAGTCATAAAAAGGTGTCCGCTCCAAACAAAAAGAAGAACAAAATAGTAAAGTATACTCACTAATAACAGGAATATTCCGGCAAGTTTTGTGGCTCATAATCTTGCTTAAAAGGCCAATGCCTGATAAACAAGGCATGGCCACCTCAGTTAAAACAAGATCAATGTGATTTGTCAGATCTTGTAAAACCTTCCAAGCTTGTAGACCATTTGATACAGCAGTAACTAAAACAAAAAATAAGGGGGGGGGGGAGGTGTAATTGTTAGCTTATAAACAGGAGGAACGGAAACAAATAGGAGAAAGTTCCATGCATTTGCTGGGATACTTAAAAGAGTAATTTACATTATCTGTTTACTTAAGAAAGTAAAACTTTTATCCATTACCAATCATTGTTTAAATATTACATCCAAGAGACTTATTTAAAAAGTTACATTAAGTAAATGGAGAAACACGCAAAAAAAAAAGATGTCAACCATTACATAATTATATTTTATCAAATGTGATAACTTTACTGTACTTAAATATATAGAAAATATTACAAAGAATAAAAAACCCAACTCACCTCTGACTCTTGAACCCAAACCGAGTACTTAAATATATATAAAAAATATATTCTATCATAATTGTATAAAAAGCTTTACTGTACTGAAATATATAAAAAAACCCAAACCATTACATAATTATATCTTATCAAATGTGATAATGTACCTAAATATATAAAAAATATTTCAAAGAATAAAAAACCCAACTCACCTTGGACTCTTGAACCCAAATCGAGTTTATAAATAATCCTACTATTTCCATCCCAAATCCTGAGGTGAAATTTAAGTTTTTGGTAATGGTATAAGAAACTTTTTGATGGAATCCAAGGAACAAGGGAAAAGTGTAAGAAAAATTAACCCGACTTCTCAATTTTTAGATCTTTAGAAGAAGCCAATGAGCCTTGTGGTTCAAAGGTGGCATGTTCTCCTCCCCAAACAAGCTTAGGTAAGCCAAATGATAAAATGATCATGAGGCAAAGGCCTCCGGAATTTAGGATCAGGGGTGCTGATTGGATAATACATGATCTTTGGGGGTGCCAAACATTCCATAAAATAAACTGTACATTGAAGGATATGATTAAAAAGTTTAGAAGTTTTGTGATCAAAATGTAAAATTTGCAAAGTTTGAGGTTGCCATGGCCCCCATCGTTCAACATAGGCCTGCCCTGCCTCTATCAAAACTCTTTGGAACTCTTATCTCTTATCAGAAGCTTGATAAGCATGATTGATGAGCACAAAAGTTTCCTTATTCGAAGATCCTTAAGGTGACGTGTTTATTAGAAGACACAAATCTTGTTCTTCTCAAGAAGAGCAAGGCTTGAGTATCATCCTAAAGGAATAATTATATTCTTTGACTGTTCTGAAACAAACACATACAAGATGGATGAGGAAGGCATCTTTATTTCCCAAAAAGAGTTTGTGTTTGATCTTTTTAGGAGAATGAGAAGCTAGGAAACGAGGCTTCTAATACTGCCAGTGGACCTGACAACAAGCTTCAAATCTGTCCAATTTTCATAGCAAGCCAATTCATGCATTGCTGATCTGCCCCGAAGATGCAGGAGGAGGAGGGATTGGAGAAGGAAAGAGAACAGGATGAGAGTGGAGGAGAAACCAAGAGAAGAGAAATATAACAGTCAAGATAAGGAGTAACTAAATCTCAAGTCCAATTGTTAATCGTCGAAACATGCAACTTCAGGAAAAATAAATTATGGATGCTCTTATACAAGCATCAAACCCCATACAGAACAGGAATAGGAACTTTTACTCTTCTTTCTATAACTCTGAGGGCAGACTAGCCTTTATTTGAAATGGAGTAGGGAGAAAGTCAGCACCACAAGAATTGAGATCCTAAATAAAACCATTTAAATGGGGGGAAATTAAAGGTCCTAGTTAATAAAACCCCTAATGGAAAATCAAATATTATATAAATGAACAATATGAAATAGTTTAATAATGCTCATATATTTAATAATCCAGAGTAAGAGCTATATATACAGTTTCTTCACATTTGCCATCACTTGAATTTTTATGTCTTGATTTAAGAGAAAGAGTATCTTCAGTTTCTTGAGCATCTCAGTACATTACTCATCAGACTTCCTTTTGCAATACATGTCAACAGAATGGGGTAGCTAAAAGAGAGAGATGCTCGACTGAAGTTGCCAAAGCATTCTATGATGAGCTATCACCCATGTATCTCTTTTTATATGAAGTTTAGGTCCTGATTCTCTGAGCAAAATAATAGAGCAGGCCATGACAATACTTAGCTCATGCATCATTTTCTTTGCATGATATGAAATGTCTTCTACAGATCATATATCAGGTTAGCTCATAAGCAAAAATAAGTTAGCAGCATAAAAATACTTACCTTCATAGCCACAATTTCTAAGCAACGCACTGACAACATGGCGAGTTGAATCATCATTTTCCACAAGCAGAACCTTAAGAGACCGAAGAGGCAGGAACCTCTCCCAAATAACCAAAGGCCCTTGAGACTGTTGCTGTTGACTCTGAATTACAGCCTGGGCATCGTTCTGGACCTGAAGCAGTTCCATGCCCTTATCATTCATATATTTTCCATCCTCATTAATTTGAGACTCATCTTCCTCTGAGAGCTCCTGGCCCTCGCCCATGATCCCATCCCTTATTTCCTTCTGCTCATCTTCTACAATATGATTTTGTTCTGCGACCCGTTGGTCAATGGAAGCATTTTTATTCATTTGAACTATCAACATCAATCAGATTCAAAACGACACAAATAAGGAACACATCGGACCGAGTAGGTGAGAATACATTCTTTATTCTGCAAGAGATATTGCACATTTCATTGTCTCCAAGCTACTGATCACATCAAACACAATAGCTCAACAAGTCCTGCACAAGTTATGCAAGTCACACATCAGATGCTATACACAAAACCATCACCCCAGAACTACACTGTGATAACCTTTGAATGCTCAAACATTTCGATAGCTTAGCAATATCTTACACATCTATAGCCGAGAAAATATAGAAAAAAGAAAAGGTCAATATGTTTTTATATCATTAATGTTCAATAATTTGGGTCATAAAAACATTAAATGAAACATACAGTTCCTAGGTATTTAGCTCGGAAAAATTAGAACATTTTATTTTTCTTCAGACACAGAACACATCAAAGATAAGATTCAAAACTCATTCTTGAAAATAAAAAAGTCATAATTTTGTTCTTCAATTTCAAGGCAAGCAGACAAGCCTGCAAAATGGAACCAATATCGATGTCTTGTCTCCCATCCCTCGCTCGAAATAATAATTCAGACTATAAAAAGCAATAAAAAAGAATCCAAAAAATGGACATCAAACACAGTTTCCTTCATACAGCAATAAAATAAAACTAGATCTTGAAATTTTTATCCGCTAAATCGAATAAAAGCAAAAAACAAATTCACACATGTAATAATCAACCGAACTCTGATGAACCAAGGAGACTTTACTTCTATGAATTTGAACCATATGAAAAGATTGCAAGCTAAACTTTATTTTCCCTTTCTGTCCAAAATTCTTGAGTCTCTGTGTTTCCAAGCTTCTTTTGTTCCTTTATGTCAATTTTCTCAAAAACCAAACAGATTATAGTAACAGAGATCAAAATCTCTCAAATTCTGACCAGGTAAAAAAAAAAAAGCTTCAAAACAGCTAAAAATGCAAGAATTCATTTTTTTTTAAAAGTACCCCTTCATTTCTTCGAAACAAACCTCAAGAATTCAAAACAAGTTTATTTTACTCAGTTTTCTCAGTAACCAAGCAGACAATAAGTTATAAAGTTAACAGAGTATTACAGTTTCAAAATTTTCAACAAAAAAAATAAAGAACAAAAACTGAAAAATAAAATAATTAAACCCCGTATCTTCTCGAGAAAAAAATACCGTTTGTTTCATTTTCCAGGAAAAAATTGAGTTAGTAGCTCTGCAGCGTGTCAAACAGGAAAAAAAAATGATGACTTCACCTTTTAAACTTCATCCTCTCCCTCGATCCAGCTATCAGCCTTCAAAAATTAATGTACTTGAAACAAAGATTAGAGACTGATAAATCAAATAAATTAACTTTTAGGGTTTCGTTCACAAAATCTGCAAAGAAGAAGAAACGACTTGACTGGTTGAGAGAAGCTAAATAAAATACTGATATTGCAGGAAGGAAAAGAAAAGAAAGGAAAAGAGAAGAAAACCGAAAAGATATTACTATACTCCCCGTTTTCTCCTCTTGATGACGTGGACAAAATGAAGGCTCCCAGCCCTGCCATGTCAGATTCCACGGGAGAACATGATATATGAGCTGGCAAGGGATCAAAAGCTGTGCTGCGAATAAACTGTCACGAATCTCACGATACGGTGGACCATAGGTGATCCTCGTGTGTGTTCATTAGAATGGCTGTTTCCAAGTGAGTTGATTGCAGAAATGTGTGGTGATAACTTCATTTAAGTTGGATTTTAAGATGAATTGATTCAGTGAAATATATGACTGTTTGTTTGTTGAAAAATAGTTTTTTTTAAAAAGTGAATTTGAGAAAAAGTGAATTTTGAGAAAGTATTTTCCGATATTTGGTAGTGTAATGAAAAATAAGTTGGAAATATTTTTCAGTATTTGGTTATGTCATGGAAAATGAGCTGGAAAATAACTTATTAATATTTTATTTTTCTCAAGTTTATTAAAATAATGAGGAACAAATCTTACAAATTAAAAAGTTGAATGAAAATAAAATTAAAAAAAATATAATTTCATAAATTATCTCAAAAAAAATAAATAATAATCAAAATAATAGAGATAAAATCTAAAAAATTAAAAAAAATAAAAGGTGAATAAATTAAAATAATAATAATTAACATTTCATAAATTATTTCAAATAAAATAAGTAACAATAAAAAAAATGAGGACCAAATTTGATAGATAAAAAATTTCAATAAAAAAATGATAAGAAAAAAGCAGATAGCAATTATAAAAACAATGACCAAAATTAATATAAAAATTAAATTTTAAGAGATGGAATTGAAAAATAAATATTCAAAACAAATTATATATAGCAATCAAAAGTTTGAGGATCAAATTTGATATAATCAGCAAATAATGATATTTCTAAATTTTTCACAACTTCCGGAAAGTGTTTTCCGCCCAAATTTTCCAAGAAAACACTTTCCTGAAAACTAAGCTAAATTTTTCTTTGACTAGAAAGTGTTTTCCGTTGACCAACTTTTCTAATGGCAAATAAACACAGGGAAAGTTTGGAAAGTGATTTCTCGGAAACCACTTTCCGGAAAACAAACACAGCCAAAAGGAAAAACATTTTCCTGGAAATCAAACCAAATTTTTCTTTGACTGGAAAGTGTTTTTCGTTGACCGGAAAGTGTTTTTCGTTAACCAACTTTTCTAATGGCAAATAAACACATGAAAGTTTGGAAAGTGGTTTCCCGAAAAGTGAATTCCGGAAAACAAACATGGCCATAGTTAATTTTGTTATGTTTTTGATAATTTAATTAATTTGATTAAACTTGATTTAAATTTGATCAAATAAATATTATATATAAAAAAAACAATAATTGAATTGAATTAATTTAATAGTTTATATTACTTTTTGAATAAGTTTTCGAACTTACCTTTTGTTTTTTAACCAAAAACAAAAAAAAAATGTCGTTTTTTAACTTTCTTTTTGTTTTTTAACCGAAAAAAAAAACATGACCACACCTTAAAAAAATGGTTATCCAGACACGCTAGTCACATATTAAGAAATAATATTGCATATTTTATAACTATAAATAAAATAAATGGGTGAATGATACTTGTACCGTAAAAAAAAAAAGATATTTTAAGAAATATAAATGATCGTGGAACTCAAATTCAAAATCTCATTTCGAATGTGTTTTTTTTTTTTTTTACCATCCCTTCAAATTTACTTTAGAGTGACTGTTAGAGGGGGAAAAAAAAACTCTGGAGTGACTGACCGAGAATATGGATCGATTTCCTTTGCCGTATAAAAATCAAAAATAGAAAAATAGAATGCCCGCGTTAAGAGGAATTTATTTGCTGACGTGGAGCGTTAATTGTGAATGATGAGATGATCTCATGAGGATCTCGTAGATCATATGATGAAACGTGGCGCGGACTGCAGCGAGTTAAAGATGCTCTTGCATTTGGGAGTACGATTGTGATCTGTAAAGACGGAAATAATCTTAGTGGCTGCTGATTTTTTCGAGGAAGGAGACACGGAGCTGACACGCGAGCAAGAAAATATCTTTGATGACGTCGTACATTAAAGGGCCGGGTTATCGGGTTCGGTCCAAAGAGAATGTTTAGGAAACATGGAACTGGCCCGGTGTTGTAGTGTGGTCCATGAAAAGCAACAAAATCCAATATCACCGAACCGAAGAAAACGATATTGTAGGCTTGTAGCCACTAGCTGGCGCACCCGACCTCCGCGGTGAAAGGATTCTGAATTATTTTTTAATGCAAGAGAAGAGGAGAAGGTTTCGATGTTATCAATACGTTTTTTACTGTCATGATTCTTTTAATCAGTAAATGGAAAGATAATGTTTGTTTTTAATAAAATAAAATAAAAATTGATAAAAAAAATATTAATGTTAGTTAAAAACTTTTAGTAAAATATCATGAAAAATATATGAATTTATAGATAAATAAATAAGTTATTAATTTTAATTAAAAACTAAATCAAGTAGTTATCTTTCATGCACGAAGAAAAAAATAAATGTAAATAAAAATATTTAATTTATATGTCTTTTTATTTATTTTAGAGATTAATTTTGGTTGCTACGTGCAGATAATTTTTGTTACTGTATCATGTAAATATAATTTATTTGTCTAAAATTTTAAAGAAAAAAATTAAGATAAATTATATTAATACAATTGAAGTATTGTAAAACCATAGAAGTAATTCAAAATACTAATTGCTATTTAAAACAAATGTACTAAACAATTAAAATAATAAGAGAGAGGGTGTTAATTAAATTTAAATTAAAAAATTCAATGGAAAGTAAATGTAAAAAGCAAAATATTTATGCAAATTCAAATCTTTTACTTTAGCTATTTTTTTCCTTTTTTTTTTATTTATCTAAGAGGTTAGTAAATGATTTTTTGTTTTTGTACATCTTTTTTAATTAGAGGCCTGAATGTTCAGGTTGGGCACCAGCTTGACAAAATTAACTAAGGATGTAGCTCAACTCAGACCATGACCGGATCAAGTTATAGTGATATTATTCACCTATATATAATAGTAGCCTATTTTACAGATAAAAAAGGTCATAGTGGCTAGATTCTAGCTTTTTTTTTATTTTAAAATTGAAGTATTGTTTGGTTATTGTAACAAAAAAGACAAAAATAATTAGGATAGAGATAATACATTATTTTATCATTCACGTTTTAAAATGATAAAAATTCATTTTAAAATTATATTAAATATAATTTTATTTTTATATCTCTGTATTTTTCCTTTCTAATTAAATTCATCTCGTCTAGAAGTTCTAAAATATTAACTAAACATAATCTAAGAATAATATCATGTTTGTTTTTTTTTTAAAAAAAAACCAAGTAAATGAGTAATTTTATTATTTAACGGTTAATTATTAACGACATCAACAGGGAATTTATTGAATAAAAAATATTATTTTAATATATTTTTAAATAAAAAATAATTTAAAAAGCAATTATTACTGTACTTTCAAATAACTTTTTATTCAAAAACATCTCATGTCATGAGAGTATATTTTAAATATTAAACTCCATTTTAATCTTAAAAATTAAGTGAATTTTATTTTTAATTTTACTTTAAATATATTTATTAATCATATTGTTTAGATAAATTTTCTACAAAAACAAACCTAAAAATCTACAAATGGAGCTTTTTTACCAAAAAAAAAAAAAAACAACCATTGTAAGTTTCTTATAGAGTAAACTTTCAAAATTTTAACGAAAAAAATAATCCTATTGCTCTAAACTTGCATGATAGAGGGGGGAAACGAAGATGAAAAATCAAATTAGATTTCCAGAATTAAAAATATAGAGAAAAAAAATACAATTCATTCCACTTTCAAGGAAAATTCGAGTAATTGTACGGTACCTAATAGACTCCATATCTCTCGTTCCAATGTAGTCTCACCAGCTCTCAAAAAATTAAAGTAGCCAAACCTGAAGCGAATACAACATACTAATATATTTAGTATTGTGGTTTAATAATATTTTTAAAAAATTTATTTTTATTTTTTGTATTTTTTATCATTTTAATATATTGATATTAAAAATAAAAAAATTATTTTAATACATTTCAAAATAAAAAATATTTTAAAATACAATCTTCAATACTCAAAAATTGCAAACAGCTAAAATAGAACGCGAGCTAGAGCTAACAAGAACATGCATAGCAGCGAAAAAACATCAAAACAGACATCATACTAGGAAATTTCTCTGGAGTAACTATTACGTGTGCTTCTTAAAAAGAGAGATTCACGAGTATATTTCGAAGAAAAAGGCGGATAAAAAAGAAAAATTCAATCCCCATAAAATTATTATTTTTCGTGTCTTTTATTTATTTATGAAATAACCAACTCCGAAAGCAACATGAAGAAGAGAGGAGAGGGAGAGATAATAATAATAAAAATTCTTCTAAACTAGCTTCTGTTTTCTCTTCTTACTGACGTGGGCAAAATGAAGGCTCACAACACTGCCATGTAGGATTCTTGTTTCTGACGTGGCACGAGTTCAAAAGCCCCGCCGTGAATAGTTTTGTGACGACACGGTGATCCTATGTTTTTTTTTTCCGGGTTCTGATGCGGATAAAATCGAATTTTTAACCAATCTCATGTTTGTCTGAATTATTCATGCAGTGAGTGTTTGTTTTTTATTCCGAGTATTTATTTAAATTAAACTTATCAAAGTAGGATTCTTAATTTCTCAATGAAAAAGCATAAAAAAAAGTCTACATGATTTGAGATATTCTATAGTAGTGACTTGTATTAAACAATAAAAAATCCTTATTTCTTTATTTTTCTTACATCTATTTCTCCGAGTATACTGGATCCGGGTACATAAATTCGCTGATTTGGAGCGTCACTTGCTGTGAACTGTTCTCGGAAGATCTCCTTGACCACGCGATCAAACGTGGCACGTTGTCCAACGAGTTAAAGATGCTCTCGCTTTTGAGCATCGTAATGTGATGGTGTTATGAAATGACGGGAAAGCCCTTAGTGAATGGTGAGTGCTTTGAGGAAGGCGACAAGGCGCTGACACGTGAGCAAGAACATATCTTAAGTGATGTCGTACAGCACAGAACCGGGTTGTCCGGCTCAGTCTCGAGCGAAAGTTAAAACTAGGCCTGGGCTTAGATTTTAGTTCTGCTCGGAACGTTTGGTCCTGAGCCGACGCTGTATCGTTTCTGCTCGTGAGGTGCCTGGATACATGCATGGATTATCCACCTTTATTTTGTCTAGTCTAGGCTCTTTATGGTCCCGCTTTGGAAAACTTCATGCTTCTTATCTGATGAACTAATTAATTTGGTAAAGGGCAACAACTTTTTTCTGGTCAACCATTCTGATTACTAAGAACTGGAATTAAATATGGACGTGTGTGGAAGCCTAACCTGCAACTTGAAGGGACGGAAATTTCCATAATGTCCACTTCTGCTGTGCGAATTTTTGCGCAAGAACATATACTCAATCACCTATGCTTCTGGTTTTTAGTTTTTACTAAGCATGTACAAACAGCGTTGGACATAATATCAGCTTCTTTCTGAATGCCACTGCCCCTTGCTAGATTCATTACTTGACAATAACAAATCAGTTCCAAGATAAAGGAGAAGAGAACAAGGAACAATAGAAAGGATACGAGCATCGAGTGGATCTTTGACTTATTAATTCAGACACCATCAAATCAACCTCCAAAGAAATTGACAGCAACAAGATTTAACAAAGAGATAATGTTCAAATACCACCATTTCTAAGAGATGATGTTTAAACCAAATAGTTGACCAAAATAAACAAAAGGTGCAGAAGTAGCAAGTTCGAGCCCTTTTGTCTTTGCGTTTGCGCCTATGCTAAACGCACTGTATCAGGTGTTTGGTAAGTGATAAAACATTATTTATTATTAATGGAACCTACTAGAATTTACGGGCGCGTCTGCATGCCACTAAAAACAGCTCCAAGCTGCTTCTGCTCTCTCCACAAAATGAAGAGTGAATTAATTCACTTTTCACTGTTCACTTAAGTGAGAGTGATTGTTCACTTAAGTGAACAATGGATACACTCTCCACTCTTCTGGCTGGACCGGGTCCGGTCCAACATTGAACCGGGTCCGACCCAGTTAAAAAAAATTAATTTTTTATTTTTAATTGTGTTTTATTCAAAAAAACTAGTGTTTAACATTATTCAATGACACTATATAAATTAGAAGGAGATCGCTTGATGACGTAGCATTTGCAGAATTTGATCGCAATCCCAATTTTGTTCCTAATATTGTTGCGCGCTTAAGAAACCAAGGAAACTGTAGTCCTTGTCGGATGAATTTCGTACGTGATGGAATTGTAGATAGTTTAATGGGACAATAAAAAATATTTTATATAAGTATTATTTATTTCATGATGTAATAACAGTTGTTAAATCTACAATATTTAAATTAAAACCCATCAATATTAATATATATCTTTTTTAATTATTTTATAACCTCAATTTGAAAAACATTCTTAACCAAACACATTAAACTACTTTTTGTTCAACCTCAATTTCAACCATAGTTTTAACCAAACATATATAAATATCAAACCAACCTTGTGAAAAACCGTTAAATTATAATTTGAGTAAAATAAATAAAGTACCGAATAAATTAAATAAAAGGATTTCAAGTATTGTAATTGGATACAATAGAATAAAATATAAGATGTTATGTTGTGAATTAAGTAAAAAGAAGAGTTGAATGACAAAAATAGAAATGAGAAGATATGAGGGCCAATGTGTAAATAGTAAAAGTTAGACTATAAATGCTCCATTTTTTTCTCTTTTGGCCGTGAGCTGGAGACAAAGAGGGGGGGATTGTGTGTTTTTCTACTTAAATTCTCATTGATTTCACTAATTAAAGTGAGTAATTAGAGTGATTAACTTAATTAAATATCAAGAGGGGGGTGATTTTAAGGTGGTGAGTGCATTGAAGGAATGATTTCAAGCTTGGGTTTGAAGAGGGAGAAGAAGAAAACTTGATTTTTCTTGTATTTTTTCCTTAAATCCTTATCAAAGTGAGGTAAATAACATGCTCCAAATAATTTAATTCCTTTAATTTTATGTTTGATGAAGGATTATGTAAAATTATGATTATGTGAAGTTGTGGATTTATATTATAATTTATAGAAATAATGCAAATTATGTTTGAACCATGTTAGATAGCATGAATTATAATTGAGT
The DNA here is from genome assembly GCF_000002775.5 of Populus trichocarpa. Classification (NCBI taxonomy): domain Eukaryota; kingdom Viridiplantae; phylum Streptophyta; class Magnoliopsida; order Malpighiales; family Salicaceae; genus Populus; species Populus trichocarpa. The sequence goes on along the minus strand of NC_037292.2, from coordinate 2,667,102 downwards.
AAGTGTTTAATTTTAAATAAAAGAAACAAAAATTATTTTCCCCCATTTTAATTGAATATTTGGCCAAAAGATGAATAATTTAGGGGATTTGAGGTTTAATATAATTGTTTGGAAAATATGGGAAGATAAATGTTTATAAGTGTTATTATATGGATGGGGTAAGAATTTTTCAAAGAGAAAAGAAAAATCTTCAATTCCTTCCCTAGGTTATTTTTAGCTAAATGGAGAAGAAAAATTAGAGAATGGAATTCTAATAATATTATTGAGGAATCTTGCCAAATTGAAGATAATTGATGTTGATAGGTTAAATTGAATATGGACTTTTGTGAAAAAAATAAGTAAATGTTTCAAAAATGAGGGTTTTATCCTCATTGAATTAAAAGTCAATTAAGCTTAATTAAGGGTGTTTGATTTAATCAAAGAATATGTAATGAGTATTAGAATTTTACCGGTTTGAATGAATGAACAATGACAAAGTAATTTTTGTTGGTACAGAGGAGGCCGCAGGACCTAATCAGCAACAAGGGACCTCTTCACGCGCACAAACACCAGGTAGGTATTCGACACATTGGAGTAATTAATTAGTTTATATTTTTTTTTTTACTGTAGAAGGAATTTTATAGATTGTAAATTCTAGTGCTGGTTATTGGAAATAATGCCCTGGTGAATGGGCAACTCTTGAAGATTATTTCCTGGTTACTGGAATTTATGCCTGGTTGAATGACCATGTTAAGAAAATTAATTTATGAATTAATGGGATAATCATTCGATGTAAAATAGATTAATTGTAAAACTTTGAAATTAAATATGCTGGTTTGTGGGAGACACTCTTAATATTTTTATTTTAGTAGATTTATCTCTATGTCTAGAAGAGAATTTATGAAATTAGAAATTTCAAAAAGAAAATAAGACAATTTTTTTGATGATATGAAAGTTACTTTAATATATATGAATAGTTAATCCTTAATCAATTACTTATTGAAATGTGTAATTTTTTTTAATCATGTTTAATGCGTTTATGTTTTTAGGTACATCGCACCCTCGATCTGGAAAGTAGATGTTTGGATAAATAATTTTGTTATGTGATTAATGTAATTGGAAGAACTAATATTTTGTTGTAATTATACTTCCATATCTAAAAATTGTAATGTTTAACTTATTATCTTGTGTATGAGATAATTTATAATGTTATTATTATTAAGTTGAACTATGGTTGGTTATATATATATTTTGAGTACAAATACTTGGAAAAAAAGAAAGAAGATACGATGCATGTTATTAATTTATTAACTTTTATCATAATGTTTTATAGAAAATAGAATTGAGATATTGAAATATGCTTGAGTTTTGAAAGTCCAAATGATGGAATGTATATTGTAATTGATGTTACAGGTTGAGAAATAATTGAGTCGATAACTTGGTATCTAAAAAATACAAAGAAAACTCTGCCGAAATTTCAGGAATATATATATATATAAAACTAGTAACTATGAATATATATCATATATTTTGAGTCTACAAGTTGAGACTGTTACAAAACTCAACTACAAGTACTTTTTATAAAAATAATTTTTTTCAAATCACAACCATAAAAGCTACCACAATACCAAACACACTCAGCTGAGAGATAGAGCACTTGTAGAAGTAACACCAGCTGGAAGTAGCACCAATTTCTCTAATAAATCCTCTATTAGAAAATAAAGCAATCTAGCTTTCGGTTGTTCAAAGAATAAGATAGTTGCTAATAGATCCCTTGGTTGTTCAAAAATGAAACCAAATCACAAACTTTAACTTTTTTTTTTTTTTTTGCTGTTAGGTGCAGTGTTAAAAGAAATTAATATATAAATAAATTGGATATCACCCGGGTTCGCCCAGGTCAACTAGCCGGACTGGCCCGTAGCTTTACTAGATTTAAGTTTTTAGCTCTACTGTTGCAGGCATAACACAACCCAAAAAAAAAGAAAAAAAATGCCATGCACGCTATTTATTTTTACAAGTAGTTTAAGATTCGGACAATAGAGGAACATATATGTCTGTTCATAATTGTAATCTCAATAATAAAAGCCTATAAAACATTACCAAAATTGATTATACGAGGACAATAGATGTCCAAAAAATGAATAAAACTATAAGAAGTGAATGCCCCAATTAAAAAATTGCTAACTAGTTTGATGTTTCATGTATTTGTTTATATATAAATATATTTTTAACATAAATGAAATCATTTTTTCTTGAGGATACGTGCATTTTTTTTTCTTTCTGCAAAAATTAATTGCAATTTTATCAATTAAGGGGAAAAAACATAGAAGAGAGGAGAAATAATTGAGAAGGATGCCTTCTCCGAGGCAGTGATTCCAATTCAAGCAGAGACGGGACAAGAATGTTGTCCTGTGAGGCTATGATTTTTCGCTTTTAACAGGCTTTGCTTCTTATGCCTTCCTTGTAGTCTGGCACGAGTTTCTGGCCACGTTAACAGACGCACTCCCCTCCTCCCACTGCTCAAAGAATGGCTAGCTCATCCTTCTTTTGAATTAGATTCCTGAAAGTTGCTCGCACTGCCTTTTGTTTTTTCGAGGTTTGTTCCAGATTCCTTATCCGGGTTTTTTTTTTACCTTGAAAAAAAAACATTGTGACTTCGGTCGAACTTTCGTGAAGGTCCAATTTTTACCACTTAAACTAAATTTCAAAATGCTTCTTTTTATAAAGTATTTGTAGGGCATGATAGTTGTTTTTCAGAGTATTTTTTATTTGGAAATATATTAAAATAATATTTTTATATTTTTTAAAAGTATTTTTTATATTATTATATTAAAATGATTTAAAAACATAAAAAAATATTAATTTAAAATAAAAAATAAAAAAATTTCAAAAATATTTTTGAAAAAAATATTTATAGCTTGGAATGGGTTCGCTGGCTCTTTAACTTGTAGGGCCTCGAAATGTGATTGCTAAATGGGCCTTTTCTGCTCGAGCAATCCCTAATGAAAGGTATGGGCACAATTTGTGTTTGGCATCTGGTCAATAGTGGAAGGGGGCTTTCGTGGACCTCATGGCTCATCAACGAGCTTGGCCTAAGCATCTGGTCATTGCGGTGATAACCGATGGAACACTAGTGTATACTAGGCACGACAATCGAAGTTTTTTTTTTTTTTTTTTTTTCAGATTCAGAACATGTAATGTGATAGATTTTTATGCTTCTGTTGAATATTTACACCATCTTCCCACACGCACTCGAGTAGAGCAATAAACTGACTCCGTCCAGCTTTCTATTCGATCAGTGGGAGAAAGAAGACGACTTGGAATGACTAAACGGGAAACTAAAATTTAATACAGTGACATATATAGTTCATCTTCTACATAGACGCAACTCGGGCAATAACGAAAACTGAATCAGTTACACAGCTGCAAGAGAAGTGCTTAAAACCCCTGGTAGGAGCGTAGATTCACAGTACCAGAAGAAAAAAAACTGCGTTTAAAGCAATATGTAGGGAACACAAATTAGCATGCTTAGCATTGATCTGAAAGGAGAGGACTATCATGCTGAGAAAGAAAAACTGCGAGATGAGAGAGAAGAATGCTGATAGATGAGAAGCTAAGATAGGTGAGCATATTGTTTCTTATGCATTTAGATTGTGCACAAGAGCATATTGATGTTGAGTAGCTTGCCAATTGCCACAATAAAAGGTTATCCATGGGAAGTTGGGAACTCAAACAACCAATCCATCCAATCTCAACACATGCAAGAAACAGAAAAACCAGGTAGCACCTCAGAAGAAGTAATGTAAACAACAAGAAGAGAGATAGTAGCTCCTGTCTAAACAAAACTAGAACATGGTCTTTTGGGTCAAATAAAGCAGTTTATTCGGTTTCCACTATTGTTTGCTGCTTCTGTTCAAAGAACCATTAAAACGAATTTCAAAACCAATTGTTATAGCAAAATTGAATGGCACTGACATCTGTCCATTTAATCACTACAAGCCAAATGCATCTAACAACAAATCATATCGTTAACCATGTCCATTGAATGGCCTCCTTGCTCCCCAAACAATAAAATTATGGTAATGGTTTAGGCTTTTTTATTTGATATAATTGTTAACCTCCTTTTTTCTAAATACTATGCATGTAGTCTCCCACATGCAAAGAATGACCTAACTTGAGAATATGTTGCAGAACTATGGGAGTTCATGCTGCTGCAGAGCATTTATCCTCGTGGTCAAGATTCAGAGCTTCCAGCAGCTTTGGCCAGGATTCTGGAATTCCTCCAGGAAGATCAAACTCCAACAACTTCCCACGACTGCGGTAGAACTCCTCAACAGGTTGACTCTGCAAGAAAATACGGTTTGCAGATTTCAGGCCATTAATTGCGGAACAAATGACAATTACAGCTATTATTGTCAGAATCATTTAAAAACAACCTACTTTATGCCAGAAGTTAAGCTCGATTATTATGATTGTCCATTATTCCCACTCCAAGGCAACATTTTTATTACTATTTACCACTTTAAAAGGAATGATAAGGAGAGGTGGAGGGAAAAGAGGAAATATGCAGCATGGCATCCATGTATTGAAAAGAAAATTCTGGCATTTATATGTTAAGCAAACACCCTATGGAAAAACATTATAGATAGAACAATGAATTTGAAATCAAATGCACCCAACTACACTGTAAATGTATCACAGGAACGCCCAACTGATCTACTGCCTTTTCTCACAAGTTATATCAAGATAAACTACTGTTTCTTGTCCTCTCTTTTTTCCCGAATTCTGTTGTGTAAACCACTGCTGAGATGTAAAAGTACAACTTCGGACACCTAGATTATGATGCAATTAGAACGACAGTAACAATAAAAAACTATAGAGTTCATGATTGTGTACATATTGATGGAAATAACAGCTGAAATTGGGCATAGTACCAAATATTACTCCATGAAATCTAGAGATAGGGAGCCTACTGGTGAATTTACTACATCAGCCAGAAATGAAGTTAATTGTGCTACTTTTTTTTTAACAAAATCTATTTTTTTTTCAAAAAGAAAAAGGGCAAAACAAGAAAGGCAATCTTAGCCTTTTGAGAACTATAAAGTGAACGAGAGAGTCGAACATCTTAATGTTTAGATTTCAGACATCCACAAATTCAGAATTCCAAAAAAAAAAAAATTGCTCTTGCACTTGTGTTTTTTGTGTGTCACCGTGAAAAAAACATAAAAATAATAAGTCAGCCATATGTTTTGAGTGGAAATCAGCATGTAGAACAGGTTAGTTTGTTGCATCGGTAACAAATGTATGTGCTTTGAGTGAGAGCATGTATCAATGGTTTCTAACAAATTCATTTGTAATGCCAAAGACTATTTTTTACTTTCCACCACATGTTGCCATATGCAAGAGCACTTATTATCTTTCCAATAGTGATAATCATTTAGAGAGAAATCAGAATAGACATACTGAAGCTTTTTAAGATCCATGTATCATCTCAAATCTACTGAGGAGGGTTTGGGGGGATTTTTTGGGAGTGGGGGGGTATACTTTTCTCTCGTCAATTATCTGCAAGTTTTTCTGTGGTCTAACAAATAGATATAAGTTATATTTCACTTTTTTTTTTTCAAATATACAACAAGGTACCATACACAGGCTATAAAATATTTCATCTGGCAGAAAAATACTTAAAAAGAAGATGATATCCCATAAATTACACGTGGCTGATCAACAGATGATGTGTTATAGAACTTCACAAGTTCATATGATGATTATATTAAAAAAAGGCACCAATACGAAAAATGAAAGATGAAGTAATACCTTTTCATAATAAATACGTAGTCGCTCCTTAACAACTTCTTCAGTGTCATCAGCTCGTTGGATAAGCTTTGGTGCACATTGTGGAGGAGCAGGAAGTGGATCCATATAAATTCCAGGATTCCCGTTCTCACCCTTGATGTCAATGCAAGCAATGTTGTAATTTCTTCCACACTCAACGCAAATCCTTCTCCCAAGGCATTTTGCAAGCAGCGCTTCTTCTCGAAGCTTGAGGTTCACCACCAAGTCAATGTCTGTTACTCCCTCTAGTATTTCCTGCAGTATGACCAGAACATGAATATCAGGTTAGATAGACAGACACCAGAGTAATTGTCTACAATAGAAGAGAAAAGGAAAACAAAGCACTTCACATAACAATTTAACTCAAAAACTGCTAATGAGAAAACTAAAAGTGCTCAACCAGCTAATCATTCACAACTAGAATTATTATTATTTTTTTTAAGTCAGTTTCAAAATCCATGAGAAATATATAGACAACTGCCAACAAAACTAATCAATAATAACAATAGCTCACCGCTTGTCTAATAGTTCGAGGGAAACCATCAAGAATGAAACCAGATTCACCCTTAGCTTCTCCAGCTTGAAGACGTTTTGACAGTAAGCTTATAATGATCTCATCAGAAACTAATTTCCCTTGATTCACAGTCTCCTTAAGCTACAGTACAGCAACAAAAAGAATAATCAATAATAATCAGCTCAACAATGTTCAGATACCAATATTTGTCAGCCCCGTCATGTGGGCCCCAACTATTATAGCACCCGAGAATTTTTCCAGTAAGAAGCAAAATATCAAACAGGTAACGGTCAGTGTCACAATCTCGACGAAAAATGCAGTCTTTAATAAATTTATAACGCGATTCAGTTCAAACAAAATCAATAAAAGTTGCGATGCAATTCATTTCGAAATTTCAACTGCAGAGATTCAAACTTTCGCCAACCAGAGAGCCAAAAAGAAGAAAGAGGCGTAAAAATCTAAAACCCTAAAAAAAGAGAGCAAATACCTGGGAGGCAAGTGGGCCCGAGGAATTGACCTCCTCGCGAACCAGATCACCGGTGGCGATGTGAGGAACACCGAGAAAATTGGAAAGACGCGACGCATAGGTACCTTTACCTACACCAGGACAACCAAGAAAAACCCACTGGATATTCCCTTCCTTAGGTTCCTGACGGAGAGGTAGAGAGTTGTGAGAAAGAAAAGAAGGTACTTTGAGGTCAATCTCGGAATTCAACGTAGTTATAGAAAAACTTCGAGATATACAAGAAGAAAGTGATTTTATTGAGGTTTTAGGGATTCTTGAAAGAGCAGCCATGGATAGATCAGGGTTTTTTTTTCGGTTGGAAATAGAAAGAGAAGAGATGGCGTGTGGAAAGCAGGAGGCTGCTTATTTGGTGAGGTGATGGGAGGTTAAGGCTTTTGTGTCCTCAGTGAGGGGAGAGACAGCACGTGATTTAGGGAGGGTTTTTTTTTCGGTTTATGCTTTTAAAGTGTTATTTATATGAAAAATTATTAAATTGTTTATCATATTATAGTGATAGCTTTATAATTTATCTAATCATAAATAAAAAATTATTTATTTAATTAAATAATTTTTTTACACTAAATCACACATAATATTTTAAATTTTAATCTTGTAAAAGTTAAAATAATTTATTTTTAATTTATTTTACATACAAAAATTCATCTCACAATAATTTTAACTAAACATATATTTTTTTAAATTTATATTTTTAAAATCACAACTAATTTTTTTCTTAAACCTTTGTTTTTTAAAATATAAATATAAAATCTAAGCACAATATCGAATACAAACTAATACTTTTTAAATTTTAATGTAAAAAATATAATATAATAATAATAATACATTTTCAATTAAAAAAAACCTTTTATAAAAACATTTACACGAAGAGCTAGGTGCAAATAATAAACATTTTTTTCTTCCTTTTTCATTTTTTTTTTGAATGTCTAACAGGAGAATGGAATTAAGCATTAATTCGTCTTTGGAATTAAGACTGCCGACTCTATTTTGGTTGGTATTGATGAAAGTGATTTTCTTGTTTTATATACACGTATCCCTATCCAATTAAATTCGTCTTCCCAAATGTTTTCAATTATATATATAAAAAAGTCACCATTGTTCTTGCTGTAAAGAGAGAAGCTTGATCCATCTTTTAACAGGCCTGATCTTTCAGCCTCCCTGGTCAACTAAAAAATTGAAGGCAATCTACGTACACAAGTTTTATGGCAATCACTAATTGAGATTTCAAATTGTGTCCAAAAAGAAGAAAAGAAGCAAGAGAACTCATCAAAACACTAGAGCACCTCACAATATATTTAACCAAAAAACAAAACAACAAATCGCTACCTCGTTTGGCTGATGAAAAAAACATTAGTGGATAAAAATAAAAATACACACTACGCTACTCATTGCATCATTCGAGGATGCTAAATGTGGTCAGCCCTCCCCCCGTCATCACTGATGCCATCCCCAGCATGCCTGCAACCAAACCCAACACATAAGATCATGAGTTTTATATATAATCAGATGACAGACACGGGCATGAGGCTATCTCAGTGAACAGCTCCGTTGATCAAACAATACATCAAATACAATAACTAATGGAAGAATTCAGTTCATCAGAGTGATGTTATAGGACCTCTCATTATAAGCTACCTAAAAGCAGCACATGCGAAGCGACTGCTAGCTAGTTGCCCGCCAATTTAGCTACTCTAAAATGTTTAACAAGACAAAAGACTGGGGGGCAACCAATCAAAATATGGTCTCAGGATTCTCGAGGGTGCAATGTCCAGGATAAGACAATTTGCAGTATAAAAAAACTTCACAACAATCTAATCACACCCCTCAGCATTTTTCTAATATAGGGCAATCTCCAGTTTCGCCGTTACTGCACATAATTTTCATATACACAGTGACAACTGTTCATTTTGTAATTGGTCCAGAATAAATGGTTATCAAAATACACTTTTACCTATTTCATAATGGAAGAATTTTGAAGACGCATGAGAAACTAACCTCCAAGATGTAGTCAGATTCCTAGCTTTCCTGTCCAGCTGAAGGTTTTCAAGGGCAGTAGAAGCTCGAATCACATCCTCAGGTAGTTCATCACCATCATATCGCCAACTGTTATCATCTTTCCTGTAACCAGACATGGAAGACCCTGCTCTCCTATCTGCACCACGTACAGTATTAGAAACAGGGAGCAACTAGGAAGGAGATGGTAGAGCAAATGATGCATATTTTAATCACTCACCAGATGCCTGGGAAGAAGCTGGCCTGGCAGAAAAACAACAGAAACAATTATGAGTGGATCAGGGAAGGAAATATTTGACACCAAAAAATAAAAAATAAAAGAATTGAAAAATTAAAAGTTGGAGTTGGCCCAACACCTTATTAATGGAGGTAAGCCACCAGCAACAGATGATGATGAGGGTCTTCGCATATTCCTAGACTCTACATTGGATAAGGACTCGGTTTCTGACATTCTCCTTCCAGTACCCCTTCCTTGGGATAAATTCTGTAATAAAATGATTTTCATCAATAAAACAGTGAATGATTTTAGAAAAAAAACATCAAGAGACAAGAAATCATGAACAAGCAATATAGTTACTTGAAATTTGAATAGAGTTTTGAACCTTATTCCAAGAAAAAAATATCTCCTAGAAAAACATACATATTGTTTTTAATCAAGTACGAAAATTGAAGACGAAAAAGTTAATGGTGCCCAACAAAAGCCCTGTATCAAAGCCGCATGGAATTAACTTATAAATCCTCAATTGCCACTTAGCTCCATAAAGGATCACAGACTATCAAAATTAGTCTCATGTTATGTCACTTTGCCGCTTCAGCTCATTCAGATGCATTCTCCTCAAGTGTTTTCCAATAGCCACCTATATGTCATCATATCCTCCACTTGAGCATGCAGATTTTACTCTTCCAGGTCCAACGGGTTTGAGAAGCTAAGCTTCAACCTATATCTCAATGGCTTAAAAACTGAAATAAGTTTTTCTCATAAATTTTAATTTCATCTTCCATGCTTGCAGATTTAGACACCTTAACATATTCATCCCAGCTACAATCAACATTGAATCTTTTTAGTGGGAACTCGCGCTTGGTTTCTTTAAGCCTTCAATCAACATTGAACCAGCATAGATGATATTCTCCACAGGCACCAATATTTCCATAGCTAAAAGCGGTCCCTTACTCTACCTAAGATTAGCTCCTAAGTATTTGCAGTGTATAAGATAAGAACATGGTATCTGTGACTGGAGCATTAAGAACAAAATCTTAATTCTTAAGTCCTATCAAACAATTAGCAAGCTCATTTCAGTCCCCATAACAAAACTAGTCCACTATTCAAGTGATATAAGACCAGCAAACAATAGCACCCATCCATCTTAGTTCATGAACATCTTAGTAAACACCTTCAAGAACTTGACAATAGGCTGCACAGCTTTCATTTCATGCGTGAACAATTATTACAAACTCAGACATCACAAAGCAAAACTATCGATAATTCCTTTTGATATGTTTGATTTCTTTAAGAATAATCAGATGTCCAAAGAGATTGTATTGCATTACATTTATAGCTGGAAGCAGACACCATAATGCCATTTTTCTTTCACCCAAAAGTCTTAAAAGCAGATATGCAGCTACAGATAGGGACAAACCTCAAACTTCAAGAATCCTTCAAGAACATCCAAAAGCAAAGGAGCACTATCTCCGTTCCTGTTCAGGTCATATCCATTCTTGCTACTGAATTCTTTCAACTCAGCTTTCCAAGAATCCTTTTGCTGAAGGGAAGATAAGGAATGCAGTTTAATGTTCACAAATCAAGTACAGTGAAAATCATATAAAGGTGTTAAAAACTCTGGAAATAATACACTGATAAATTACATGATTACCAAATTGCACTCTGGTAAATAGACTTTTAGCGTGTGATTTAGCTGCCCCCAGTCTAAGTATTCACAAATTAGTGCAGTTAGCAGCCTCCCTGCATTTGTTTTTGGAAAAAAATCAACACAACATACACAAGTGACTATGAACATCTTACTTCACCAGAACACATGCACTTGTTTAAGTTACTACAAACTTTGAACATTGTGACCAAAAGGCACTCGTTTTTAGGAATGGATAGGTGGGAAATAACTATTTGATATCCTATCTTAGCAACTTCCAACAACCAATAAAAGATCAGCGATCCTGTGATGTTCTCTACACCTCAAATTCTAACAGGGAAACTTGAAGGTCCATAACCTATACGGATCTGAAAGAGCAGAATTTTGATTTTGGCTAGCAATAGCATGTCCACTCATGAAGCTTCAAAGTTGTAATCGCCTATGAAAGATATTGGAAACATAAAATTTGGCCCAGGGAAAAAAACTTATTAGCTAGCCCCCCCACATCAAAGTTGTTAACTACCATGATGGACTGAATTGAAACATAAGTATTGGTCCAGGAGGAAAATAAACTGGCAACTTGGTTACCCCCAAGTAACTTCATTTCATGACCTAGCACAAACTTACATAACCCAACAAAATGCTGGCCAATGTACACACCCACGCACTATATTGGATTTCATCAATCTAAACAAACATTAAACAAAGTTTCAAAATTGAGAGACAGACTAAAAGGGTCATGAATTCAAGGAGTAACCTGATGGAGAAGCGTGAAGTTGTTTAGCACGATCATTGCAGCTTCCTAATAATGCAGGGGGTAGGCCTTCATCCTTGTCAATTACCCTATCCTCCTCTTCAATTGCCTCAAAAACACTTGCCCTCAGTTCAGCCTACAAACAGAGTAAAGAAGTAAGATACAAAACTTAGAACAAAGGAAACCACAAACTTCGCCATACGGATTACTGTGCCTGATTACATTCTCTATTTAATTCTACTCAATAACCACACTTTCTGATACAAAAGAAAAAAAAGGAGTGAATTGCGTCATTAAACACTCGGTGAACAAAATAGCTAAAATGCAGAACCAACTACGAATTTAAAAGGGAAAAGAAAAGCCGTCTAATTCACTAAAAAAAAGCTCAAAATCTTGAAACTTTGAGCTTTACATTTGGCTACAGGGCTTTGATCCTGCACAAAACACAAGACCCTAGCTACAAAATATAAAATAATCATTTCTCCTCAAAACCAATGGGAGAAACAAAAGAACCTAATTTCAATTTCAAACAAAGAAAATAAGATCTAGAGCAAAAACAATTATTCAATTAAACAAAGAAAAAAGGTTCCATTTTTTTCCCATGGGACAAGATCCAACCAAAAAATAAGAAACTTGACTCAAGATCAATTAGCTCGAGACAACTGAATTTAAAAATTCACAATCAAAATAATCCTTCTACTTTTCAGTTTATCATCAATATAAAAAGAAAACCAGAAAGAAAACTGAGTGATTACCCGGATCTTAGCAAGGACGCCCTTTTTCTCTAGGGTTCGAGTGACGAGTGTTTTCAGGTCCATCATTTCTCTCGTGTAATCATCCATTTTTGTTCAGGGAGGGCTAGTTCGTTTCTCCTCTGCTCACTGTTATTTATGAAAAGAACTATTTTTTTCGAGGAGAAAGGGAAAAAAGGAGAGAAGTGTTTTTCAGGGAGGAGATGGGTGTGATAGCAGTCATAACTAGGATTGCCTTTCGTAGTGAGAGGGTCTAGTTGATGGTACTGAAGGTTGGATCTGGGTCGTCCATGCCATGATCTGAGGTTCGAGTTTATGGGTCCTACTTGTTGACGAGTAAAGTAACTCCTTAAAGCATGATTATTATTTTTTTGTGACCAGCCAACCTTTCCATCCCAAAAAAATCAATAATCAATGGATTTATCGCTAATTGGTGTTCCTTTAACTCGTGAGATAAAAGTAGTTACATAAATACATCATTAATCTAAACAAATCCGAGTTATAACAGCAACTTGGCAAGACAGTGTACCTGTTTTTTACTGTTTGCAAGAAAGGAAAGCCTTCGTCGGTTGCTATTTTTTGAGGATTATAATATTTTTTTTATCAACTTTCACATGTTAGTATTTATGAAGAATCTTAAATTGCCCTGAGAATAACCATCCATAACTATATTTGTTTAGAGAGAGAGAGAGAGAGAGATCTTCGCTTTTTATCTAGTTTTCTGGCCAGTATTGTAAAATTTCTTCATTCTATACACGTAAATTTCAAATATAATAGCATAGAAAACAAGTTTGCTCATTACCACAAGCAAGAATTATGTTCCACTCGATGATAGCTCGGGAACTGCGATTGAACCAGCAAGTCCCACACCATGAGATTGAGAAGAGTGTTCTCGTTTGGATAGATTTCGGCTTCCATCAACTAAACTATATATAAAGCGTAGATTATGATATCCAAAATGTTAAATGATAACAGGCCTTGCTTCAATATTGCCGGGCTCAATTAAGACGCACAGCAACACAGGGCGACAAAAAGGAAGCATGGTCTTGAGATCTGTCTGGCCCAGTGGCTCCTACCTTTTATTCTGGGAGATCATTTTTTTGGGTTATAATAATAATAAGGTTAATCTGAAGAATGCATGGAATAGATTTACGTTAGCTATCCTGTTTCCACTTTCCAGCGTTGATTTGCAGACAAATACTTATGGAGTAAGAGATCTTGAAAATTTTAAGAATTTAAGTCCTGAATTTTTTTAAAAAAAATTCAAAATAAAAAAACAAAGAAACATTGAAAAGAGAATGTTTGAGACTGTCGTGCATAATATTTTTTTAAAATAATTTTTCATTTAAAAATATATTAAAAAAATTATTTTTAATATGTTTATTTTTATTTTTAACATAAAAAAATCAATTTAATATTTTTTCAATTCCAAATACTAAAAAAAAACAGCTGTCCATGGACAAATCCAGGCCAAGTTAAAAAATATCAATAAGAGAGATGGTATTGAAGAGAGCAATTTGACGGGGCACTAATTGAATGGCTTCATTTTCGCGAGCAACAGTCCAACTTTAGAGCCATGGTCAGAGCATGAACAGATCCTTCTGGATTGTTGATCCATAAACAAATAGAAAGCTCTGATCACTTAAAATACCGTTTCAGATATATAAGACTAAAAATATCCACAGCCCAAGCAGTAATAGTCATGCAAAACCAGCAGAATTGCCAGAGTAAAGTGACAAGATACAAGTGGGTATTCCATGGAAGCTGCCTCGTAAGACATGGCAGCATGGTGTGTTGAAAGATGCACATATTAACAAAATCAGAAGTCATATTATTGGCCTGCTAGATCTCGAACACCAAAGGACATGTGTAGGCTCAAGCCATTAAAGGTTTAGGTTAAGATACTATATTGTGCTATACCCATCCTACACGTGCTTCGCGAAGATTGCCTCAACAACACCTTGAGCTATAGGGTGATAACATTCACGAGCTTCTGCAAACACTCTTTTAGCCAAAATTTTCTCTTCATCCTTTCCAGCCCCGTGGACAAGACCACTGTAGAGTGGACGGAGGTACTTCATCCTCCCAACTTCCTTCAAAGTCTTCTCCACTTCACCATAGTAATCCCTACACCTGGAGGAAATTGCCAGTTGGAGAAATCCCACTTTCACCTCATAGTCCTTTGATTCTGACAGCCTGTAGCGTGCATCTAAGGCTAAGACCTGCATAATGAGTTATAACAATTAGGAAGTCGGAAGTAAATTTCACTTTCATGACTCTTGGGAGGCGCCATGTTTGAACTTTAAACACAAAAAGGTAAGGAATTGCCAAATGACACATATACCAGCTAAAAAACCAATCAAAGATGCAGAAGAAATTATACAGGAATCTAAGTGGTCTTTAACACCACATAAAACATGCCGCTTCTAAACTGTCCTGCATAAGTTACTGCCAAGGAGAGCACAAGCAGATATGGACAGACAGTAATTAGGACATAAAGTTTCAAGAAATTAAGATCACTGCAGGTTGTAAAAAATTTCGCAACGAGAAGGGAGGGGGGTTAGTATGGGGAAATTGAAAAATGTATCAAGACACTACCTGTGAGGCTTCAACAGCTTTGGGCAAATTCTCTAGGTAGAGCTCCCATTCCTGTCCTTTCCAGTCAGCAACTTCATCCTCTCTTGGCATCCTTCCAAGCTTAAAATCATTTGCAAGTGACACAATCTTTGTATATAAGTTTGAAACCGGCTCATGAGCATCTGGGGGGATGCCAGTGCCCTCGGTCCATTGTTGAAGGTCAATTTCTTTCTCTATTTCAGGTACATTGGCTTTCAGAAAATCAAGAAATGTCTCTGTGTCAATTGACTTGAACTTGAAGGTGGCTATATATTTCTTCAGGAACTCATCAAATGCAGGTCTTCCAATCTAAAATTTTCAAAAGTCAACCCGTGAGAATATTACTGTTATCAATCTTCAAGTTCAAACAAGAAATAACTCAATATACCTGACGTTCAATGCGCCAGAGAAACTGGAAACCCTTCTCATATGGCACTTGGGAGTATATGTCATCTGGATCCACTCCTTCCTGATTATTCTTTAGCTTAGTGAACTCCATGTTGTCCTTGAACCTCTCCATTTCCTCATTTAAACCTCTCCAACCAATTCCAACATTCAGAGCAGCTATATCTTCACCTTTTACAACCTCAACAATTCTCCTCTCCGCATAAGTTGTGAAACCCTGGTTTCATGAATCAGAAACTTATAGATTATAACTCAAAAGGAGCAAAAATTGCCAACCTCAGCATAGCACAAACTGAACTAACAATGGGCTATTTGGAAGTTCAGGAGCATAACACACAGACATATCCTAACAAAAATTATCCAGAAACATTTGCTCATACTTTCCTTCATACAAAACAGACATGTTAAAAATGTCCCTAAAACTCTGACAATCATGCCAAACAATCACCATTATGTAGGTGCAAAGCAATTAAACTAGTATGAACTTCTTCACACCATATTTTATAAGAGAAAATGTATAGATCAAGTAAACGAAATCAAACAATTCATCATTGTCAAGTCACTAATGACAAGTAGACAAACAGACACTGAGATACAAACACATTCGGTACAGCAGATGAGAACACATGCAGATAAACTTGATTAAGCACACAAAGAGATACTATTTGAGGCGGCCATTAAACTGAAACTAAATTCGATAAAAGAAAAGGCCAAATAATCAAATCAAATGTCAAAAGCAAAGATTCAGTATACCTCATTCAACCAAAAATGCTCATTATTCTTGTTAGTAATCAAATTCCCAGTCCAACTATGAGCCAACTCATGCGCCACAACCTGCGCGCCACTCGCATCCCCTTTAATCACAGTAGGAGTCAAAAACACCATCCTTGGGTTCTCCATTCCACCATAAGGAAAACTCGGTGGCAAAACCAACAAATCAAACCTCTCCCAATCATACTCACCAAACAACCTTTCCGCCTGCCTGATCATCTCTTCAGTCCCCGCAAACTCCCTCGCAGCAGCATCCAAAACCCCATCAACTGCCTCCGAATAAACCCTAGTCCTCGGCCCCACCTCTCTAAACCCCAATTCCCCAACAGCAAACGCAAACAAATACGGCGGGATTGGTTGATCCATCACAAACTCCTCCACAATTCTCCCTTCCTCACACCACAATGACTTCAAATCAAACCCAAATCCAGTCGCCTCCTTTGTCAACACCCCATCCAAGTCACTACCAACAGGGTCACGACGGTCACAATGCCTAGCAGACATAACAGCAGAAAGCTGCCTCGGAACATTCAACTTTGCAGAGTAACAAACACGCGCGGCAGGCGTATCCTGGCAAGGAAAAACGGAGCGCGCGTGAACAGACTGGCATTGGGTGTAAACAAAAGGGTGAATCTTCTTAAATGTCTGGGGCGGGGAGAGCCATTGGAGGGCGGAAGAGGAAGGGGAGGTGGAGTAGAGGATGAGAATAGAGGAGTGGTTGTTGAGGGAAACAGTGAGGTGGCGGCCATTGATTTGGTGTTCGGATGAGGAGAGGGTGAAAGGGAGGGGAGTTAGGGTTTCAGGGTCGAGGATTTTGTGGATGGTGAGGGAGCGAGTGTCGAGAGAGAGCTGGCCAGTGTGCGGGGTTTGGAGAGTGAGGAGAGCGGCGGCGTGGATGGTGGAGGAGGGGAAGTGGAAATAGAGAGTGAGGGCGATGTGGGTGGTTAAAGGGTGAGTTGAATCGGTGAATGAGTGGGGATCGACTGGTGCCATTTGGAGGAAAATTTGGAGTTCTGGGCTATGAAGAAGGAGAAATTGGGGGGGGGTTTAAAATGTTTTATTTTTTTAGGAATCTGATTTAATGGGGGAAAAGGACGATTTGGGGAATAAGAAAAGAGAGAAGGGGACGATTTGGTGCTGTTTTTTTCGGTTTAGGGTATTGTTTTAAATTTGGAGGGAGAATCGGAAAAAGGTGTTGAAGTCATTCGACACTCAACACTGTTTGTCTATTTCCTGGACGACGGGTCATGCGTAATACGAATGACGAGTCATATGAGCTGACCAGCTCCGCCTGCCCTGGGCTCCTTTTGTTTTCTAGCCAAGGTGAAATATGGACTTTGCTTCGCTGAGGAATAAATTTGGCTTTGTGAAACTCCTGGCCCACAGGGATGGGATGGGAAGAGAATGGAGGGGAGAATCACTTGAACGAGCTGTTTTCTGTTTCTGAAGCGGGGAGGAAGCAACCTTTTTACTTTTCATCTTCACTTTTATGCTCAAGCAAGGCCTTATTTGCAGCCATTGTGTTTTAAAGGGTGCTTCCTGCCTTTCAAGTTACATGATAATATTAAAATTTTATTTTTATATTTAAAAAATATTTTTAAAAATTATTGAAATTTTTTAATTTTAAATCTTTTTGAAGTGATGTCAAGAATAAATTTTAAAAAATAAAAAAAATATTATTTTAATATATTTTCAAGTAAAAAACACTTTGAAATACAATCGTTACTACAATTCCACTTAATTACACGCTTAAACTATTTTTTATATCAATCTTATTAACATATTACTTGATTTCTTAATAATGACTTTTGTTAGAAATGCTCAACCGAAAACTAATGACATTGTTTTTACCCAAAAAAAAAAAAGGGTACAATTTAGATGGAAATATTAATGGAATGTCTTGGCAATGGATGGAAGTTTTTAATTGAATTTTTTTTGAAATTATAAGGATAAATTCGGTACAAAAAACTACCCATGTAGTTTGATGGTATTTTTAAGGTTTGCTCTTTTATTAAAATTCAAGATCAGTTGGCAATGGTATGTAACGACCAGACAGCTATGGCTTTCTTTCTGGGGTAAGAAAATGAATGACACTTTCTAGACGCCCAATATCTGGACAACATCATATCAACTGCGGATCTCGGGCATGATTCAAGAGCTGTGTTGCATCTCGTAATCCTAGCTGCATAAGGATGTAATAATGCCTGGGTGCAACATGCTTATACTATAATCAACAATCAGCATAGAGATGGTCTCTTGTGTGTGCTTAACATGAATTCGTAGCTTGCAGGTTTACTTAAGAGAAATAATACTGAGTTGAGACATGCACCTGCTATCGATTGACACCAGACTCTGGCTAGAGATCATTTGGAAGATAATTTCTTATGGAGTCCTTAACTATAGTCAGAAAAAAGAGAAGGACAATGGCTAGAGATCATGCAGTCAGTGAAAGCAAAGCAAGCAAAATGAAAGAAGCAGGCAACAAACAAATACCTGGTGAATACTTCTAACAAGTAACAAAGGCCAGAGCAGCAGGTAAACAATGATAGTAGTATTCAAACAAGTCTGAAAATAATAGCAAGTCTGAAAATAATAGCAACGTTGTTACCAAGTGAAAGATCTAGTTGATGGCTGCACGGAACAATTTCTTGAGTGGCACATGTTTCTTCAAGTACTTCTGAATAGATTCTGTCCCAGGACGCATCTTGAAACAATTCTAGATTTAAGAAACAAAGTTAGAAACTTATAAAATTTTCCATGAATTTTTCCTTGTCCACAAGCTAGTTGAATCTAATCAGACTGTTACAGATTACTTGTTTCACTTCGGAAGGGAATTAAGTATGCATAAAAGGATTAGAACGGAGGAGCAACGCAAGCCAGACCACTGACATTCTCCAGCCACTACCTTGGAGAAAACCCTAGGAACAGGAACAAACTAGAGATGGGTATCACAAAAGGTGACTTGGCTGATGCCGGGTTCTTACTGTGAAACCAAGGATGACCGGAAGGGGATACAGGAGTCTCGAATGCATAGTTTCCACAAGGCAAATAATGTGTGGTTTCCTTGCATCATTTATAAGACAAAGCCTCTTTCAATCCATGAAAGATACGCTCATGGTATCACAATTTGCACAGGAACAGCAATAAATCGTTGCTGCAGATACTCACAGAGCAAGATAATACCCTTCTTTCCAAAAAACAAAACCTGTCCTGAGAATAAGATTTGCTATGCGATGGACATGTCATAGGTCTGAGAATCCATCTCCATATGTATTAAGTAAAAAGAAGCCTAACTTGATTTATCAAACACAGGCAGTCACTCCGTGAATCCTTACCAGCAGAATTAAATGCCTGACAAGATCATGTCTGCTAGATGTAACCACTTCATCTATTTTCTAAATTCAAAGGATTTAAATCATTAAAAGAACAGAAATGATGTCTTTGAACTCTTATTACTTGAAGAACCCTCCTACTATTACTACAACCAGAAGTGCCTTGTGTGAACATAATCAGCACTCGGAATCAAAAGGCATATGTTCCTATAACCCCAAAGAACTAGATTCCTTAGAGAGAATAAAGCAGAATTGAAGGTACCTTATCAAGTGCATCATTTGTCTCAAGTAATATGCTCTACAGGCACTTGAATTTGCTTGGATAACATCTAATTAAATCATAAATGGCAGTGCTCGAGGCATTTTCCTCCAAATGTATGCACCATGGAGAGAAATAGAGTTACATATGCTCCCTAACAAACTAGATACTGTAAAAACTAGATAAACACACGTGGATTCCGAGTGAAAGAATCCCCCAACCAGGCAGCTGTGATTAAACCAGGTAGAACGCACAAAGTATTCCGTATATACATCTTCCCAGTATACCAGATATATAGCCATAACCATAAAATTTGCTTCAATAACCAACCAAAAATCATAAAACGGCAGAAGCATTCCAAACACAAAAAAGAGGTATGACAATCAAACTCACTACAAGAAAAACATTGCTAGAATTTCCCCTAATACAAATTCATTAAAATAAAACCACAAGAAAATAGCAATCTTGAACTAAACTTCAAGACAACTATCAAGGTTCCAATTTTACAAATTCTACAACTCCACTCACCACTTTCGTATTCAAAATAACATCATTCGCATTTTCGTATCCAAAAAAAAAAAAAAATAACCATTAATTTCGCTACATAAATTCAAGAACAACAAAATGGGGGAGCTTTTAAACAATACACTTACATCGCATTACATTGCATCTCCACTATTGCCCACTACTCTCCTCCTCCAACTTCTGCACATAAGCCTTCAAAACCATAACAACATCCCTCGCCGGCGCCTGTAAAGTACCCACCAATCCAATAGCAGGACCCTGTAAAGCCCCCAAAATCTTAGCATAAATCTCAGCTCTGGACGGCATTGTTTCAAGTTGCTTAAAATCACCAGGCCCATAAAACTTTCCTTCAAAAACAGCCCCGGTAAAATCATTCTCTAACTTCTTTTCTTTTTGAAAATCCCTATAAGGCTTTAAAGCTTCAGGAATTTCCTCACTATGCACAAAAAGCCAAGCATTCATTCCTGTCATACAAGGTTTTAAAGCTTCCCATGGCGTATTTTCAATGGCCTTATACACCAAAGTGTTTTTAGCAACAATGATTTTTGATGATTCAGGTAATGATCTTCTCAAGTCTTGAAATTGTTTGACTGTGAAGCCTGTGTATTTTATAGCTGCTAAGAGGTAGCAATTTTCGAGCTGGGTTTTGACTGTTTCCACTGTTTCTTCCTTTTTTGTGCGGGAAATTGCGGATTTGATGTTAATGGGTCTGTGTGAAATGGAGGTTTTGTGGGTTGTGGGGAAGGAAAAGGAAAATGGGTTTGCGGGCCGAAAATGGGTTCGGGTAGGAGGAGGTTTGGAGGAGGGAAAGGAGAGGAGACTGGTGGTTTCCATGGTGGTGGTGGAAGAGTGGAGGAGAGTACGAGCGTGTGTTTTTGTGGCTTATCTTATCATCATCAACGTGCACAGTGGATGATGGAGAAAAAATGGAGGGTGAAAATTTGTAAAAGAGTAATTCCTAGAGGGTAAACCCTTTTTTTTTTTTCAATTTACTTCTAGCTCAATTTTTCTTTTCTTTTTCCTTTTCTTTTTAATTGTAATGGTAGGCTAATGTCTAGCCGCTTTTGCATATAACGTTTTTAAATCTGGTCGTGATTGACCTGATCTAATCTGGACCACAAGTTTTGATTGAGTTATTAGATTTTGGTTAGGTTATTAAATTACTTAAATTAATTTTTATTTTTTTATAAATTAAAACATTATCATTTTAATAAAAAATAAAAAAATAGTTAACAGGTTACAACTAGATTTTTAATCGGGTCAGCCAGGTTTTTAATTACTCTTATTTTTTTATAAATCCGGCCCGATTTCATCCTCTGATCAGTCGGATCCCGGGTAGACCCGCCGAGCCGGGCTGGGTTTTAAAACTATGATCACGACCCAATACCGGTCATACGGTCGGTTACTGATAATTTATTTGTTTTTTTTTTGTGAAATTCACCTTGAAAAGAATTAAAAATATATATTTTTTTATTTAAAATTAATATTTCTTAAATATTCTCATATCGTTTTAATATGTTGATGTTAAAAATAAATTTTAAAAAATAATAAATAATAAATTTTCATATATTTTAAAGCGAAAAATATTTTAAAATACAATTACTATCACAATACCAAACAAACTCTAAGTTCGTTTGTTTGACGTTATAATTCATTTGTTTTTTAAAATGTTTTTTATTTAAAAGATATAAAATTATGTTTTAGATATTTAAATAATCTGAAGTGTTAATATATAAAATTAAAAAATATATTTTTAATTAAAAAATATAATGCATCTGATAAACACACAATAAAGCTTTCACAAAAAATTATTATTTTATCCAAACACTAATCAAGTAAGATGAAGGATAAATTGCATAACATATGTATAAATTCTTAAGAATTTTTCAGGCTCAACTTCAAGTTGAATACGCAAGCCATTTTTAGAGGTATTCGCTTGTCGCAACTATAAGATTTACTGGATATTTTTACAAGGGGAGAAGAAGTGACGACAATGCTTGAATTGATGAAACAAATGATCAATTCAATTATTCGACAAATAAATTCATTAAAAAAAGAGCCCACCAAATGGTACGCTTCCACTGTGTTATTCAAGTGGGCCGGCATCAGTATCACTACTTAAAGATGACGATATCCAGGTAAAATTGTCGCCTACAATCCGAGTAAAATAGCTCCCCAGCAACTGGATGGGATTGATTTTGAAGACTGCCCTCGTGAATTGAATTTTTTGTTCACCAAATCCATTAAGTCAGCTGTATCTACCGCAATCAATTGTGACATCTTGCCTAGGTTTGAGAGGAGAAATTGGACTGAGCTCAGATGATGCTGAGCTTAAGGTGGGTGTGCTTTCTGCATTCTCAATTCTCAATCTCAAACAAAACCAGTCTATCCAAGATCCAGCCTTCCAGAACAAATGCCAAGGAAAATTTGGCACAGCTCAGTCTAAAATCTTGAATCTGGAATATGATTCAACTAAACCTGTCATAAATCTGAAATCACTATATGTTACCAATAAATAAAAGCTATGAATCAACAAAGATTCAATATTACACCATCGGTCACTGATCATTAAGGATAACAAGAAACAGCTAATGTTCACGGAGGTTTTACAATATGAATCATCCATCGCAAGGCTAAACACAAAGTGCATGGAAATAGATTCCCTGCTCTGGCTTGAAAAGTGTCTAAATCCTCGGGAGACAAAAGAGATGAAAACTGACGGGCGAGTTTGTCAGCTGAACTACGGAAGCCTATTATCAATATCGTAAGCTAACCATGCACATAAGGTGCTAATTACAAGCAAAAGGCTTTTGCCACAAATACACCTACAATTTGAAATGGCGGTGGCTGCGAAAACAGGCCAGGTATGGTGTCATCAGGAATCAAGTGTTGATTTCGGCAAATTTCAGGCCTAAAACATATTTTCTCATTAAAAAAGGCTTCAAGTTTCTTAATTTCTAAAACAAACAGTCTGAAATGATTGATTCTGAAGGAAAAATGGAGCATATTAAGTTACAGATAGCCTATGAAACACACTCCCTTCCAAGAATATAGTCCACTGCCTCTTCCACAGTATCAACAACCTACACATTTGACAGAAAATACAGCGTCAGGCAAGACAAATGTACACAAATTTAGAAGAAAAGGAGAGAAGAAAGAGAAATGTGGCTGCAATTTTTAAAATTGGGCGTCCCCTGGTTATATGTCAGAGGGAAAATGAGTGATCCCATCCATGTTTATGAAAATTAATTTGCATCAAGCTAAGAGTTCCATCATTCTACTTGCCAGATCTGCAGGAAACTCTGCATGGTTATGCTTTCCCTGGAAAACACCTGTCCTTGTCAGGATAGAAAACCAGGGATGTCCTGCCTGAAAGTGAAACCAGACAATTTTTTTTTCATTCTCA
The DNA here is from genome assembly GCF_000002775.5 of Populus trichocarpa. Classification (NCBI taxonomy): domain Eukaryota; kingdom Viridiplantae; phylum Streptophyta; class Magnoliopsida; order Malpighiales; family Salicaceae; genus Populus; species Populus trichocarpa. The sequence continues at coordinate 2,643,556 of NC_037292.2, read as the reverse complement.
ACATGTGCTCGGTGAAAGCCTATGGTAGAAATCTTATGTGCTCCACCAATAAAAACCAAGGTATAATCAGGACAAACCTGCCGTGCACCTTTAATGTCAACTGAAGGGTTGTCACCAATCATATAAAGGGTTTTGAATGATTGCAAACCCGAATCTCCAGATTCCTTAGAACTATCGCTATGATAAGATGGTTGAAGCTGCCTCAACATAGCTTCAGCATTCTTAAATACAACTGGATTTGGCTTCCCAAAGGAAACATGCTCTAGAGGATTATGGTGAACTCTGCAAGCAAATACCAATTAACAGATATTATAAGAAAAGGAGGATTACAATACAATAAACTGCAAAGCGTTTTGGCAGTTTCAATGGTATATATCTCCTCATCAAGTATCATGTGTTATGAGTTCCAAGTTGTTTATCCAAAATTTCTTATTTTTTCTTGTCTTAAAGCAAACAACAAAATGTGAGAAAGCAATTTAGGTGATAAGAAACCAACAAGATTGTTTTTGAGTGCAAAATGGATAAAACCTGAAAGTAGTATTAACTCTTGTCTTTAATCTATTGCGAGCACCATAAGAAGAAACATTTTAAGCAACTGGCCAATGCTACCTAGCATTGTCTTTCTCCTTCACTATTTTGACCAAATCAACTTCTTGAAATGTCTTATCCTGGTATCCATACTTCTTCCTAGATTTATACAGTCTTGTTTTTCTGTGAAAACTACCTAATTTCTCTTACTAAAATAGACGCTCAACTAAGAAATACAAGATGAGCCAACAACCACAAAACCTTCTGAAATCATGACTTAGTACAGCACAAAGCTTATAGTAGCCCTAAACTGAGATCAATTTAGACATGCAAAAACCCAGAGATCCATAAATAAACCACTTGCAGTCCTACTTATAGCAATGTGAACTATAATGAATTTTCAAATTTGAAAACCCAGAGATCAAATTTGACTTTTAAATTTGAAATGACCGAAGAAACTAAACTTACCTATTGAAAACACTTTCCAGGGCAATTCTGAAAGCCCCCATTCCAAGTCGATTGGAAGGAAATGCAGCCTGTACTATAAAATAAGCTGATTAGGCAATATAGAATCCTATGTTTCCAAAACCAGGCAGAAAAACCGTTAGAAACAAGGTCTAGAAGCAATTTTAACTTGTAAGAAATTTAAGAAACAACCAAGAAATAGGAGAGTATTTGACAAGATGGCACCATCTCGTGCAGTGTGGATTTCAAAATCAAACATACTAGTCAGATGATCTTTCTGCATGAAGGTAGCAAAACTTCTAGCTTATAAGCTTTCATTCACTTCCGGTCAGTTCTAAAGAAAGAACTGCACATTGGAGAATCCAACATTTGTGTATTTGCCAAATCCATTTAAAATATGAAAGAACCTATAAGTCACAACTGACTGTAAATATCTAATAAGCAGGACTACCAACCTTATATTCAAGATCATCAGAAGCAAAATATAGAGGAGGCTGATGACCATTCTCCTGTCCAGGAAGACCCCCGCATCTTAAAACATCACAGAGAACCTAATGCCATGCATTAGTTAGTGCATAGCTTTGGTACACATGGCTAAGGGAGGCTAAATCCAATAACATGAAATGCAAAGGAAATGTACTCCATCGAGAAAAATTTACCACACAACACCAACTAAATTAATATAATTAACTTCTATACTTTCCACATTTTATCACTATACATTACAGCAATGTTGCAAACCATTCATAGAAGTGTTAATAAGAAAATCTAACCTTATTACTATACATAGAAACATTATAAAATTTCACGAGATTTTTTGAAGTGATGCAGCAGCAATTCATGAGATGATTTCTTCCAATTAATCAGTTACACGAGTTCTCAATTCTGAACATGTAACAGATATTGTGTGCTGTGAAAGAGTCTCTTCACAGGTCAGCAACAATGCTTTTTGTTTCTCTGACTCAAGGATAGCACAATTCAATATGTAATTGATGAACCATGGACTTTGCAAACAAAATAATGTTAAACCTTCAAATTGAGATGATATTTATAGACAACACTTGGATAACTGATTGGTGAAGAGGGAAGTAAACTATAACATGGATCCAATGATCGAAATTGAAACAATCAAATTTAAAAGGAGCTAACATATATGATGTCCAAAAGATACATTAGCTGGCTGATATCACACGACTACATGAAAAGGAGAAATACCTGGATGTCCCTGCCCCAGTCTACAGGGTCACTAACAACAAATACCGCCTTAACTGCTTCAGAAGAAACATCATATCTTGGCACTGTATTCATGGGGTGAACACTCCTATCCAACACTTGGTTAGCTGTCCACTTCTTGTATTCAGACAGAGGATCAATGTTCTCAAAGAGAGATGCATACTCATCTAAGGAGACAACTTTTCTGCCAAGAATAATAAACCAGGCCCAATGGAATGTGAAGAAGTCTTCAAAACTGCGGTACAGCAAAATGATTGAGACATTACAGGGATCTTACTTGAAACCATACTCAGACATTACTACAGCAGGTTCTCCTTTTCCAGCAGCAATAATTAATTGATTCTCATATCTGATGGGAAAAAAGAAGCTCAGTTGACAATGGCAGCAAAATCAGAAAGATAATGGATTGCATTAATTTCTATGTCAGAATGCAGATAACAAATCTGGAAGTCAAATAAATCTTAGAAAATATGGTCAATGAAACCTTTTAACCTTGGGATGACTCACTTTAACTTGTCTACACTACCTGCAGTCCCCTAATTCATAATTTTGGTTTAATCATAAATAAAAGTGGAGGCAAGCGATTTCTAAAGTTGCAGCCAATCATTCCACTTCACTTAAGCAGATTGTGGGATCAACTCCCCTGCTGAAAGGACACACCTCATTTACAAATTTTCCTATAACAACAATGTGCTTCATTTATTAACATAGTATTGTGATTACCACGTTCAAGATAAAAGAGAACAGGAGGTCCATAGCAAAAGAAAAAACTATTCAAATTACATTAGTTGCGGAGGATGTGTCATCTTTCGAAATTGAAGATTTATGGATAAAAATAAGATAGGCTCAAAATCTATAATAAATACCTTTCCGACAAACTTTTAAATGGTGAATGACCCTGTAAAACCTGTACCAGGAAAAAGAGACAGCTATACAAAAGGTTCCACAGTCAAACAATGGTCATAGATAGACTAAAAAGTCAAGTTTCAACTAGTAAATCATTTAAAAAAACTCAAAGCAATACCTGAGAGGGTAAAATCTTTACTCCAAGCTGTTCACTTAACTCATTAGCTCTTTTCGATTCAGGAACGCCGCCTCCTAACAACATATAAGATTATAAGTATATGCAATTAGTCATTTAACGCAATACCATGCAACCCAATACTACTGAAGATAGAAATCACACTAACAAGCAAGTTTCAGCAAATTTTTACGTTCTCCAAGAGAATGTAAACATTACTAAAATACACACAAACACGGCCACCGAGCCATCAATGCGTGCATTTTTCCTTGATTTTTTTTTAAGCTAGTGGATGACAATAAAGAATAAATTATTCAAATAACTCACCGTTTGTCAAGAACAAAAAAGGAACATTCAAGTTTCCTGCAAAGTAAGAGGCAGTAATCATAATTAGATGCTGCTGAGATGAACGCACAATGCGTAAAATAAATACATGTATTCGTATACGTATAACGCACCAGAATCTCCGTATAATCTACGCATAGCTTGAGGAGAGCCACCAATGGGATCTCGGCCACGAAGAATAACCCCATCGATATCAAACGCGATTCCAAAAGAGGACCTATAAATTGTAATCACCGAATTTTCCAAAATAACTTCCTCTTGATGCCATTATTATTGGTGTACAGAACAAAATTAACAAAACTTTTAAGGATTGATCAGACAAACCGTTGTTCTGATTCAAGCTGCGAGGAAAAGTAACGCGAAGCTTGAGATTGAAATTTGTTTCTTATCCGGGGAAACACAACCGCCAGCGATCTCTGGAATCTCATCTCTTTCTCTCTCCCTCTCTTTCTTCTGGTGCAGAAACTTGTTCGCTTTTGTAAGGAGGAGGAGCCTCGCGTCGTAGTTTTGTGTAGAGCACGGGCGCCACAAGTCCTCGACGACAGTCGTTTACGATGATCGTTTGTTGAGTTGAGAAGAAAACTTAAAAAGGCCTGAGTTTTTTTTTTTTCCATTTTGATTTGGACCCATTGTCTTTCTAGAGTTTGATTTGCACGTCCTGAACTTTGGAATCTTTTAATTCCACCCTTTTTAATTTTTTCTATCTTTGATATTCACGTGCTTGTCCGTGCTGATGATTAACCGGTTAGATTTCTACTCTATTTAGACAGTGTTCATTATTTATTTGATAGGATATTTAAATATTTATATTATATTCATCCAGTTTCATATGTTCATCCACGTGTTTATTATTTAAATATTATTTATCGCTCAACATAAAACAAAATTGTAGTGTATATATTTGAGGTGCGTGTGTGTACTGTATTGTGAAATTATAAATGCTACACACACACGTACATTTATGGTATATTTACATTACATTAGTTTCAAAAAATATATTTTTTCTGTATATTTTTTTATCATCACCTCCAGTTGAAAATTATGCAAAGCAAAAAATCAGACAATAAAAATAAATAGACGCCATGTATAAAAGCCAAAACATGTAATCCTCGACACTCCGCTAAACAACAGGCACTATGATTTTCTTTCTTCATGTGTAGTTTCCATTTAATTGAAAAACATAATCCCAGCTTCGTCATTTTCATACCAAATTAACAGTTAATATCATGAGAAAATCTAGTTTGTTATAAACATAATCTAAAGCCATGATCATATGAAAGAAAGAACACACCAAATGTAAAGCGCATTCGTGGTAGTGTTTTTCATTAATAATCTACATGTTTTTTGTACTTTTTTTTATTAATATGGATGTTCGAGCCAGTTTACTCGTACCTCAACTAATTTTATGAGCCCTGAAGTTACCGACCATATAATCATCCAGTGGCCCCAAGGTTTGTGAAACTCAAATTAGTAACCTCCAATAAACAAATCTAAAATATGACCAGTTAAGCTATGCCTAATTAACTTATTACCATACTGGAAAGTCCAATATAAAAATCAATCAATTTTTTACAATTTTTTATTTTAATTTTTATACATGGGTGTTTAAGCCAGTTTATATATACCTCAATTAATTTCACGAGCCCTGAAGTTACCGACCATTCAAACCTCTAGTGATCCTGAGGTTTATAAGACTCAAATTAGTGATTTACAAGAAACAAATTTAGAACATGACCAGTTAATTTATATTTAATTAACTTGTTATTATACCGAAAAGTCCAATGTCAGAATCAATCAATTTGTTACCATTACCTTGCTTCAAAACATAGCAGTTAAAAAACAAATATATTCTCGTGGGAAACCTTGCATTCCATAAAACTTAATATAATTATAAATTAAAAAGCAAAACAGTTAAGATTGTTAATTCTATTAAATCCCACAAGTATTTAGAACAATATGATTGAATTCAATTATAAAATTTAATATTTTATTTAACATATAAAAATATAATAAACTATTAATTAAATTTAAATTACATGTAAAATTAAATTAGAATCCATATATAATTCAATATTTAGAAACAAGAAGCCGTGAATGCATGTAGCTCTGTTCTGCCAGGTCTTTGAATTGTTGTTGCTTTCAAATTGAAAAGAAGGCGATGTAAGTTGGAAGACATGTATAAAAAGAATATCACATGCAAACAAATAATGTAAATAAACCACACCACAGATACATGCATTATATATATAAAACCTACAGGAAGATAAAAAAGCCCCGGCGACATCTGTTAACACCATGCAAACCATATAACTGGGTGTCGCAGGTTATTATGATTTAAGAAGTAACAATCAAATAAGTATTTTTCTTCTCTCTCCTGCAACGATACTAAAATGGAATGTTTATTTTTGTGTTTTAAAATTATTTTTAAAAATATAATTTTTTATTTTAAATTATATTAATTTATTTTTAAATAAAAAGTATTTTCAAAAATAATCACGGTGTAGAAAAGAAAAAAAAAGGCACTCCGTATTTGTCATTATTTCAATCAAGCCACGATTAGAACTAGACAATACGCTACACGAATGACAAACACTAAATAAACTCTGCAAGGACAAACTCGACATTTCACATCTCACCACTCCTCCTTCAATCAGACCGCAAAAACCAGACTCCGCAGCCATCACCAGCTCGTCACCACTCGTCCAATAAAAATTAAAAAGAGAGAGAAGCTATAACTATCATAAATCCACCCAAAACCCTTCCCACCACCCAACGCAGCCGGCAACAATTTTTTAAAAAATTCTTTGAAAATCCCTCTTTTTTGCTCGACATCGATTGAAACTGCTAGAGGGAAAAGATAAAATGCCTCCAAAGCAATCAAAAGCCGATTTGGCGAAGAAGCAAAAGGTCGTTGAAGATAAAACGTTTGGTCTGAAAAACAAGAGCAAGAGCAAAAGCGTTCAAAAATATGTCCAAAATCTTCAACAAGCCGTCCAGCCCAAACTAGACCCTAGTAAAATCGCCGCCAAGGTTTTCTTTTTAATATTTATATTTTGTTCAATTTTACTGCTTGCTTTGGAATATTAGCTTAGATTTTCCCTTTACTGGATCCGTTTCATTTTTGTTCTTGGACTTAGTAATTTTAGCTTGAGGTTCAGCGAAATGATAATGAATATTCATTTAATGAGCAGAAAAAGAAAGAGGAAGAGAAAGCAAGAGAAAAGGAGCTGAATGATCTGTTCAAAGTTGCTGTTAGTCAGCCCAAAGTGCCAGTTGGTATGTATTCCGTGATTTAAAACTATGGTTAGTATTTGTTGTGATATGGATTGATTGATTTAGGCATTTAAATGGGATTGTGGTTTTCGTACAGGTGTCGATCCCAAGTCTATACTATGTGAATTTTTCAAGGCAGGGCAGTGTGCTAAAGGTTTCAAATGTAAGTTTTCGCATGATTTGAATGTTCAGAGAAAGGGTGAAAAGATTGATATTTACAGCGATAAGCGTGATGAAGGTAAGTTAATGTCATCGATTGTATAGAAGCCTTGAATTTCTCTATCTCGTTGTGTCATTGATGTAAATGTGATAATGATTTTTTCTTTTTTTGGCGGGGTCATTGAAAATGAAGACACTATGGAGGATTGGGATCAAGAGACTCTGGAGAAGGTCGTGGAGTCGAAGAAGAATGAATATAACCAGAATAAACCGACTGATATCGTATGCTGACTTTTGCCTCTGGAGTATACGTTTCCTTTTTTTTTTATTCCTGTTAAAGTTGGCATGCCTATCAAATTTTTAATTCCTTCCAATTTCTAAGACATAATGGGTATGTTCTCATTTGCATCATTTACATTGCTTATCGTTCCCATAACTGATGAAAGTGATGAGAAGCTGCAATGGTTATTTCTCTACATGTTTACCTTTGGCTCTTTCTATGTTCTCTTTCTGTACTTAGATTTAAATCTTATATCACTCGACAAACCATAGGAAAATGTTCTCTGTTGCTCTGCTTCATCGAGAATTGTCACCCCTTTCTCACCAATCAAGTGATGTTTGTGTGTGTTTGGGGGGGGGGGGTGTAGTGTCATTAGTGGAGGTGTAGATACTGTTTTAGAGAGACGGGGCTGCATCATTTACCTTTTCCTTTTCAGTTGCCGGGGAGGTGGACGGATTGAAAGAACCAGATATACATAAAATTTGTCTCAATGAGCAATCCAACATGCCTATACATAAAAGAGACCTGTATGTGTGGTATCAGCCTGGATTTCTTCTTCACATTGGTGTTTGCTTATTGTGATTTGTCACCCTATTGCTTTCAGTAGACCCCTTTGTAAAACGTAGCATCTATTTATTCTTTCTTTATATTGTTACACAGGTTTGCAAGTACTTTCTGGAAGTAGTGGAGAAGAAACAATATGGCTGGTTTTGGTCTTGCCCAAATGGTGGTAAAGACTGCCACTACAGACATGCTCTTCCTCCAGGATATGTTTTAAAATCTCAAATGAAGGCACTTCTAGAAGAAGAGGCAGACAAAATTCCTATTGAAGAAGAGATTGAAAATCAGGTAATGGTCATATTGGTTCTCATTAGCTTTTATATTGTCTCCCATCTATTCAAGTTCATTTTGGCAAGTTATCGGTGATTTTTTCTGAGTTTTTACTATTGTTCATGTGCTACTTGTGAAGCGTGCAAAATTAACGGCCTCAACTCCAATGACTCCTGAGCTGTTTACACAATGGAAGACGAAGAAGGCAGAAGAAAGAGAGGCTGGCTTGGCCGCAAAACGAGCAGAAAGAGCTAAGAATGATAGGATGAGGTATGTCTTAAACTCTTCTTTTATCTTACACTATGATATAGTTCGCTGTTTATGGCTGATTGATACAACTTACAATTCACATCAGTGGCCGGGAGCTGTTCCTCTCTGATTCAAGTGTATTTGTGGATGATGCTGAGGCATATGAAAATTACCAGAGGGGAGAAGAACTTGTGGTCACTGAAGAGAAGGTAATCCTGCTACCTTTTAAATGTTGCGGCCTCTAAAATTTGTGGGAGTTTATGATAGTGCTGGTCAATGAATCCGACTTCAAAGCTTTCCTTTTCCTTTCATCATTTTTATAATTGTGCGGGGAGGAAGAGCTTGCTCTTCCATTCAAACATCTTATGGCATACTTAAAGATTACTGTCAGAATCTCAATTTCTTCTGCATTATATCTTGTCCTTTTCATGTTAACTATTGTCTCAGCACTTCGCAACCTTGTTACGACTTTTAAAATGTTTTTTTTCCTTTTCCTCCTCCATTAACTTGGAAATTTGTGAATAATTGGAGTGCTTTGTCATTTGCCTCTCTTGAATCCTACTTTTTTCTGTTTGGTGGGGGTGCTAGGGTATGGGTTAAGACCTCTTTCCTTGGGTCTTCAAATGCCCACCATCCCTTGCTTTTGCTTGGCCTGTGGAGCATAATCAGTGCACTCAAATAAAGCGTTGCTCTTGTGACATCCAGTCCTGCTTAAGGGTTGTGTCTCACATCTGTTAAGTTGTGTCAGTAAAATTTACTATTCACTGGCTTCAACTTTTGGATTAATTTTTGTACAGTAGTTAGTTCCAAGGCATGTTCTTTGTCTCCTTCCTCCCCTAAACACATTTTTACTCGCAAAGAGTGAACCTTGTGTGTTGTGTCCAGTTTATTTGATGCCTCGCACTGACTTCTCATATCAATGTGAGTTTTGTGTATTTAGGAAATGGTCAAATGATGATTAGTTGTGCTCTTTCTATATGCTTTCATGGGCTTCTGGAAATGCTCAAGCATTTGGGATATTTTCAGTGCACAAAACCCAAAACATGAATCTGTAACAGGTTAAGTGCATGTAGTTTGAATGTTTTATTTTATTTTTTTAAAAAAAGTTCAGGTTTTGGTGTTTGATGGTCTATGGTTTTAGGAAATGGTCAAATGATGATTAGTTGTGCTCATACTATAATGCTTTCATGGGCTTCTGGAAATGCTCAAACATTTGGGATATTTTCAGTGTACAAAACCCAAAACATGAATCTGGAACAGATTAAGTGCATGTATTTTGAATGTTTTTTTTTTTTTAAAAAAAAAGGTTCAGGTTTTGATGTTTGATGGTCTATGGTTTTTCTGGTCTAATTTCAGTCCAAGGTCAATTCAGCAGCAGTGCCAAGCACATCGACAGGGGCAGTTGCTGATACAGAAGAGGACCTACCTGACGAGGATGAAGATGATGACGAGCTGGATATGGATGAGCTAAATGAGCTTGAAGCTAGCTTGTCAAAAACATCTGTTCAAACCCATGGGCCAGGTATTAAGGCGTCATCTTGAGAGAGAGAGAGAGGTGATGATGAAAATGTCAATTTACTACCAAGTGACTAATGTGAGAATACCAAATTTACCAATGTCAATGGAACTGATCCGCATTTCAAGTTGGGGCATTTTTCTGCAAATTTACCGAAGTCGATGGAAATGATAAGTTGGGGCATTTTTCTGTTATGTTGTTCACTTCTGATATGAAGATTTTATCCATATTGATTGTTTGTGGATCTTGTTCTCCCATCAATACTTCACAGATTTAATAAGTCCATTCCAGCTGATAAGAAATGGCAGTAGCCTAAGATACGGCGGCAGGTTAAGTTGTTCATGGTAACTTTCGAAGCCGCCATGTAGGCGCACTTTGCTACAAGATTCTTCTTAGGACTTGCACCAACAATCCTATTTTAGATGAGTGGCATGCTATCTCATAGCAAAGAATTGTACACAGTACACCTGAATTGCTGACATTTACTGCATTAATAATAAGAAGTCGATGATCACCGTTGATCAATAGCCATCGATGTGTACTAAAGGACCATTTTGGGTTGCTTCTTTCCATTCTTTTATTCTATTGTTGCTGATCGACTCTGACCTGGGAAACGAAGAAATTTTTTACCTCCTTGACATGACTTTTAGGACCTGCACAGAAGCTTCACGGGGCAGATATGATGACATTTAGGGCATTCCATGTCTATTTTCCCAAGTTAATCACGTGATCTATTGATTGTGTAATAAATCTTTGGAAAACATCTAGTCTAATTAAAAGAAACATTCAAGGAACATGGGGTAACATTAGCATAGCTTAATTGGTCAGGTTTTAAATTTGTTTTTTAGAGATTTATAGTTCGAATGTCATAAATTTCAGGGTCACTGAAGACTTACCTAGTCGTTAATTTTAGTATTTGATCTCAGAAAATTAATTAAAATACATGTAAACTAGTCAAAATATTCATAACTAGAAAAAAAGAAAAACAAAAAGGTTGGCTTAAGTTTTAAGGCAAGATTCAAAGGACCAGCACTCTCTCTTAGGCAACCTGACATCATTTGTAAATATAGACAAGAATAAAAAGACAGAAGACATGTAGGCCCTCTTCAACATCAAATTGAAGTGCTCGGCTGGCTTCTGCTAAGAAGCAGGTTAAAGCAGTAGACATGGATGATTTATTCTTTCGTTTTAGAGTAATGCCAATCACGTTTTGAAATTGTTTTTGGGATAATTACAAAGCTCCAAAGCGTGAGTCTGCCTGGGCATATTCAAAGCAATTTTAAATTAGTTTGTTTGCTGTATCACATTGAACTTCATCCTATTAGCGCGAGTTAAGTCAGATAAATTAAACGAAATTAACCATTAAAAAAGTAAAAGTGTTGTCATTTTAAAATTGATATTCAAAGCGTGGACAAATTCTCTGCAAATTCATGTATTGGATCATGCAAGGGTTTGATATGATGCTGAAACAGATCAGTTTAAGATAGATTCCGTGTTTGTTTTTATATTTTAATAGTATTTTTTTTAAATTAAATTTTTATTTATTTTATTTATTTTAAATTAATTTTTTTTTAATGTTTTTCGATATTTTAATATGTTGATATTAAAAATAATTTTTTAAAAATAAAAAGTATTATTTTAATATATTTAATTTTTTTTATTTATTTTACATGTATAAAAAAGAGGGGGTAGATTTCACGTCTAATTGAATTGATGACTCGTTCTGACACGAGGTGGATGATGCGAAGAGATTGAAGTCAAAGAAACTGTTGCTTGGCTCCAGCCGTATCATACTCCTCCATGGAACTCAATTCACATTGAACCCGCATGTAGAAAAAATATCAGTATCGGACAGGATTAGAAAGTGCAAGAGCATTAATCTTAATGGACCCACAAATCCATCTCAATCTAGTCAAGTCCCTTTGAAATAAATTGTCGTCCTATCAGGAATCTGCAAGTGTGAGTCTAGCTTGGCTCTCTAGACATGGGATTTGAGGATCTATTTTTCCACACAGAAAACCATGGAGCATGGACCGGGGCCGGAAGCCAATAAGATCACTATTTTTCTTTTCTATATACATATTTTTCTCTTAAAAAATAATATACAAACATCTTATCTAATAATTTAAATTATTAAATTAAATTAATTTTTTAATATGTATCATAACCTTAATGACAATCACATGTTCGAATGTTATATTATTTATTTATTTAATAAAAATTAAATATAAAATAATATGAGTGTGTGCAAGTTTTAAATCTAAAAAATTTTCATCTAAAATTATATATTAAAAAATAATATAAATTATACTTTAATATATCACTTAACAGTATAAATTATTAAATTAAGAGGTTTTTTAACCTATACCTACTGATCATGCTCAAATTCCTACTTTGAACGTTGATTCTTCAACAAATATTGTAGCCTGTAGCTGAGCAGGGAGCGAAATGGACACCAAAATGACATTTAGTGCCGGTTCAACTTCAAGTCAATTTGCCTGGCTGGCTTCTATCAAGAAGCCAAGTCAAACAATTGGCAGTGGTAATTGGATACTCATGTCTGATGAGATAAATGCCAGCGAGTGTTAACAGAGCATGCAGAGAAGGATCTTTCCATTTTGAATTGACAGAATTTCACAACACCAGGGAGTTCCTTGCAAGTTCACATACAATGCATCGAAAGATACAGGTTTTCTCAGGATGATGTTACAAGAAAGGGATTTTATTCAATGATGCTGAATGTAAGCCACGATTATGAAGTTTTACGATACAAACACCAAAGTAAGACAAACTTGGGTCAACTTTTTTTTTTAGGTATACTTTGGAGACCAATACTAAACGAGCCTGAATTGACTTTAATTAGTTCAATAACAGTTGGTGGAACTTACTACACAATTCCGGTATCTCTCCACCTTGAAAGCAGATCGGCTAAAGAGAGATTATCCTCTCTGTTTTTACTCATTCGAGAGAATGAAATGCTGTTCTTCCATGCGAGCTACAGGTATAAAATGGTCGAGGCTTGCCATTTCGTATTCTGTCCTGGAAAAGGCAGGCACTCCAAGCCAGCATTGTAGATGGGGTTCGACCTCGGAGTTGGAGACATGGTTTGTGCTGGCATGAATTGTTGGTGCAAGATAGTCCTGAAGTCAGAAAAAGAGAAGTGTTGTTTTGAGGAGCACTCATTGAATTCAATTCACACAGATCACACGTGGCGAAAGAGTATCAACAGTATATCTGGATTGGCTTAGAAAGCATAGAAACATTTTCAGTATCTTCTGAGTCAAGTCTACTTTGTAATTGATTGCCTTGTCAAACCCGAAACGTGTATCTCTTGTCTTGTCTTTGAAGAATTTTTTTACATGAACTGAGATGAATTGTACGGATTCCCTCTAATGCCATGTAGAATTTACTATTAATTTCTTTTCACATCACCTTCTAGCCACAAGAGACTGGTCAAGCTCGGACTCCTCCTTCGAAAGTTGATTAATTCTCAACAAACACATGCCTTTCTCAATAAAGATTGCGATCTGCATAAGAAATTATATGGGTAATCCACGATTGACAGGAAGATGGATTTTTTGAAGTAAAGAGAAGGCAGTGGAGGGCATTAATTATTTGTCATCGTTTTCAGACAAGAGGATAGAAAAATAAGAAAGGTAAGACAGTCAAGTCTTCTTGTACATTAGAGGCCCGAGACACTAGTGAGAATGGCTCTTGGATGGCTGTTGGACCATTTCTCTGTAAAGGGCATGCTCCCTATATTTATCCACATTCATTCCATTGGATTTCCAGTTTTAAACGAAACTCTTAAATAACTCTCAGAAGTGTCACTTCTTCCATGTCTGTCCACTGTAAAATTGCAATGCCTATATATAAATTTAGCGCCGTGGATGTAGTTATATGTTTTAATAGGTGTTTAAGAATATAGTAGTGGTTTCTTTTTACTCAGAAATATATTAAAATAATATATTTTTTATTTTTTAAAAAATATTTTTAACATCATAACATCAAAATTTAAACACATTAATTTGAAATAAAAAAATAAAAAATTTAATTTTTTATTAAACTATTTTTAAAATACAAAAAAAATATATTTTTGGTCGAGAATCAGGATGCCATGTAGTCTAGAATAATTTAATAATCTTAGAGAATCAAGGATCCCGTAATGTAAAATAATTTAATAATCTTACCTTTTTCAGCAATATATTTTGTTTGTCGTTTCATTCCATATTTTCCTTTAAATCTTCTGGCTTGCCAGTGATTAAATGTCAAAGGATGATCGTTAAATTCAAAAGTAAATGAAATCATAGTGATACTTGGTTCAAAACTAGAATGGATTTATACATTCTCTTCCCCCGATGGCACGGTGATGCGAAAGTCCTTTGTGATCTTGAGGCAATGAACCCTCAGTGCTTTGAATGACCAAAGTATTCAAGAATAAAGAATAAGAGAGCAATGAACAAGTTATAAAAACTTGGACCAAGATGTTTGTTCTCTTTGTGGTTTTAGGTTCGAGCCTTGTAGTTGCTCATATGATAGCCACTGGAGGCTTACATGGTCATTAACTTTAAGGCTCGTGGAATTAGTCGAGATGCACGCAAGCTGGCCCAAACATACATGTTAAACTTAAAAAAAAGAGCAAAACAAAGAGGAAAATCATGGAAGTTGCACACAGATACGATGTTAATAAATAAACCACCGAGAGCTGACAGTTCAGAGAAAGAAACAGGGGGATCCACATACATGCATTACATAAATTACAAAATAAGTGCAGGAAATGGCAAAGAAAGGAGTGCTTGCACGGTGACAACTTCCCAACTCCCAAGCAAGTTCTAACAACAACACATACTGCTGAAAAAAACCCATCCAATCCTGAGATCTGATAAAATTTTAAATTTATTTTTAATAGTTATGAGTTCGAGTTTTTCAAGATTACTGAAGATTTATATAATTATTAACTTCAAATCCGGTAAAATTAACCAAATTATATGCGAGCTAATCTAAACACCCACAAACCCCATCCCCGCCGCCCCCTCATTTTCCTCTCTTGAGATACTAGACTAAGAATAACACAGCCAGTTGACCATGTTTACTTGGAGCAAGAGCCACTTTCTGGAAAATAGATCAAGTTTTTGCCACCATCTTTATCACTCTTTCCCCCTACCCATCCTGTTATAAATGTCTTTAGGTCTTCACCAATTTTGGCTTTGATTTGACCCCTTCTTGGTGGAAGGCTAGCATTTCCTTTCTCCTCTGGGGTGCCATTTTTGTTGTCCATGCTTCTGATCCGAGAGAAAATCGGCAGGGTGTGTTTCCAAGGGATAAGGGAGGACAAGAAAGAAGCTTTGAAAGTCACTGGAGAAGAAGAAAGGAGAAACACAAGCAAGGCATGGTACCACAGGTTGGGGTCTTTATATCCTGGAGATTGAGAGCATGAATATAAAGCCAAATAATCACAAAGTTTAAAGCACAGTGTGAACACATAGCACTGTCGAACATAGTGAACGGGACATTCTGTGGTGGGTTTGTGTTCGATACAATAACATTACAAGATGTGGAACCCATCAGGAAATGTTGTCTCTCTGGAATTATATTGCAAGTAAATGAAATAAAGACAAGAATTGACAGAAAAACAGATGCAGATAAAGATAAAGATAAAGAATAGTCTGCTACTATGTTGTGTCAGACATCTAACCTTTGTAACCAAACATATGTGTCCCTGTTTTACAGCTGCCATCAAAACTTCTATATGGTCAAAAGACCTGAAACTTTTGAGATTGTAATCCTTAATTCCTTGTCATATTCAAGTGTAGTCACCCTTTGAAAAGGTCAAGGTTTGGTATGCTCGCTGGCACCCAGAGCAAGATTAAAATAAATGCATGCTCGATGTTTCTTTTACTTGTTGATACACTTGCCTCTTGATGCTTTGAAAAGCTCGTCACAACTCAAACTGAAAAAACAAATTCCTATGATATTTTTTCCTGCTGAAGGACACCACATGTGTATACTTAAACAGACTTTCTTCGGAGTCAAGCTTTAATTAATAACTCGCAAATATTGTATTTTATTATGTGTTCACACTGTTGGAGGGGCTTTAGAAAGATGCATTTTGTCTTCTCTTTTTGTTCTTCCTGTCAGGAAGAAATTTAAAATAGCTCCGATTTTTACTGTTAATCCCATCACAAGCCACGATGAATTCGCACAATGACTTTTTTTTTTCGTTCCTCCAATTTATTTATTTTTGCATTCTTTTTTTTCTTTAATCCTTGATATTACGCTTATTAGAGATTGATTTTACAAAAATACATCTGGTTTTGTTATTTACAAGAAAATTAAAATTAGGGGATCAAAATTAACAATAGAGGAAGAATCTCTGGTTTGAGAAAAGAAAGAAAGAGTTATCGTATGTCAACAAAGAAGAAAAAATTATTAAAGAAAAAATTATCAGATAATATTGAATTCGTGAGAAACCTCAGACTATATTGGTGTTTTTCATGGTGCTAAGATGCCGGTCTTGATCTTCTCAGCGAATGTTCGTTCACCTAATAAACAAATTATCTCTTGGAAAGAGAGACCTTTCAATATTTCAATTAGTAAATATAAAAGAAGTGAAATTTATATAAAATAAAAGTGTATGAAAAATAAGAGTGAGAGTGTGCAGGAAAGAGAGAAATGAAGTCCACTGAGCTTGAGTGTATTCCCTTCTCACCAGCTTACTTGTGATGTTTAGAGACACCCATGCTTACCCAATGAAAAGGAAAAGATAACGGGGAATATATATTTTACTAGAAAGTTGAGTATTGGTTAGTGTGCTATGTATACCATTTGTGGAGAGGTTGGATCTTGAAAATAAGCTGTTGGTGACAAGGGTATTATTAGAGGTTGATTACTGACAAGAGAAGGTGATATGATTTGTGTTAGGTGGTGTATTAAAATGCGTGGACAACTAGAGAAAAAAATATGTGAGAAAAAAAGAAGAGACAAGAGAAAAGAAGAGAGAGAGGTCGAGGGGCAGCCCTTTTTTTCTTTTCTTTCCCTTTCCTCGTACGATCAGCGGATCACTGGTCCAGTTCTCATTAGACAGAAACCAAAAACTGCTGTGGAAATTGCAAGCTTGGCAAGCAAACTAACGAGGGAAAAAATAGTTAGGATCTTCAAATAGAAGTTCTACGGAGAGCCCTTGTTCAAGAATGGAATCATTTGATATCTGTTATTTGCTTTGTGATTTATAAAGATAACAGACGCAATTGTGAATTATTCTTCAAACATTCCACCACCATTTCTCTTCTGCCTTTAGTTAACTGAAAAGAGTTCTGCAATGCCTTTACCTTCTGCTAACAGCATGGACATTAAAGCAGAAAAAGAAGAAGACAAGAAACAGAAACTCTTTGTAATATTAGCAAATTCAGAGATGAATGAAGTTTTATCCCAGAAACGAAACAGACTCGCGTACAGTCTAGCTCCAAAAACATAAACACCCTGTAAAACTTGGCATAAAATAAGAAAATCAAATTTTATAAATGCATGTTTATAGATGAAATGTGAAACAGCCACCATTTCCATTTCCCTTCTTTGACAATCCAGCCACTGAAACAACATTCTTTACTTTCTGGACCAGCTCCTTGAATATCCTAGCCTTAACTTGACCCCTTCGTGGAGGAACCATTGCTGATCCTGACCTTTTTGGTCTCTCCTGATACTTATCTTCCATTGTTTAAAATTGTCAAGTAGTAGAAACAGAACACAAAGTCTGTTTTCAAACAGAGGAGAATCACAAAACTAAGGCCTGTCAAGGAGCACGGATACTAACTACTAAGGAGAGTTTTTTTTTTTTGCAAAGTCGCTGGTAAAAGAAGAGAAGATGAAGAAAGGGATTATTTGGTGAGGGGTAAGGGACTGGTGGGGTATATATGTAGAGTCGAGAGAGGATGGTGGGGTATATATGTGGAGCTGAGTGGCATACAAAAGGATCCACACAGTGTGGAAATGATTTTTGAACTCAAGATAAATGAATGCTTAAATTCAATTATAGAAGTGGAAATTCTGATGTTAGACAGCTGTTTCTTTGTAGTTGTTAATTTTTTTTATGGTTTTCTCAGTCATGATTTGATATGGATAGGCCCTAATTCTAGGCAGTATATGAAAATAAATATTTATCATCTTTTAAAAATCTCAGTAGTGGCAACATGGATTTCGTCAAAAACAAAACATTTCTTTGATAGTGGCAGCAGAACTAGTTCCTGGCTCCCCCACCCGAAGAGTCTTTTCATATATTCTACGCACTTCCTGTGATAGTTTATGAAGCAGCATCACATGGCTCAAAAGCTTATGGTTTTCAACCAAATTGCACGTCAAGGTGAGCAGGGGCGGAGATAGGATTATTTAATAAGGGGCTAAAATAATATAAAAAGATATATTTTTTTAATTTACTATACATAAATTGCAAAAATAAAAAAAACTGCATAATTTAATTTTATTCAAAAAAATAACTACAAACATATGATGATCTTTGTATAAGATAAGAAGTTTAAAGCAATACCAAATTGAGTCAAAGCTATGAAGTTAATGTCATCTTCATAATTTATTCATCACTTTAATTTTGTTGATCTTTGTACCTATCAAATATAAATATACAAAATATATAAGAAACATTAGTTAAAGCGATGCATTATTTATGTTTGATAAAACTTTGAAATAAAGTAAAAAATAATAAAGAATGATTCTTACATATTTAATTTAATTGTGCTCGTCGTTCTTTCATGGAGTAGAAATCATCGATTATCATATCAATTGTGAATCTTTCAGCAATTTCTTTTTCTATATAGACAATCAAATAATTTGCAAGAAAATCATCCTCCATCCGATTGCGAAGTCTTGTTTTAACAATCTTCATCGCTGAAAAAGCTCGTTCAGTTGTTACTGAACAGGAAGAGTCAAAATAAGCCGAATCAACCTGTCAATGAGTGGATAAATTGTTGATTTTTCTGTTTCAACCAATCCTTGACATAAATCAGCAATCGATGACATATTCTTTAACTTTGGATGATTGGGCACATCAAGCTCATAATGCTGCAACTGAAATCTCAAATGAGTTTTTTCTTGGTTAGAAAAGTCTTCAGGATAAAACTTGTCAACAAGTAAGCATATATCTTCAACACTGAATAATTTATAGTTATTTTTAGGATCTAAAGTTGCGCTCAACTTAAGAAGCTCAATCGTCTGCTCATTGAATCTATTATTTAACTCTTGCAACTGTTGATCAATGATAGCTGTAAATATATCAACTCGATAGTGATGCTCAACTGTTATTGATTTTGTTTTACGGTGAGATCGTCCCACATTAGAAAAACAAGCATCCATATCAGGAACTTCAATGTCTTGATGCTTACAAAATGATGTCACTTCTTCTAAAAGAGTTTCCCAGCCATCATCTCTTAACTTCTGAATTAAAGTCTTTGTGGTAGTCACCAAATGCATAGCATTTAAAATGTCTTGAGATTTCTGTTGCAAAGCTTGGCAAAGCACATCAGTAATTCCCATAACATTCTTCATTATATGCAAGATGAATGCAAAATCAAATGACATTAGCAACTTAAATGAAAAAGCCGCATCACCACATTGAGAATAAGTAGATCCATCTAAAGCGATGTTTTCAAGAACCAAGCAAGTTGCCCCATACATTTTTATCAAACTGCAAATGGATTTGAAGTGCGAACTCCATCTGCTATCTCAGGTCGTTGCAAACCACCTACTTGATTAACTCCTTTACCCGTTTCAATCTCACCAATATCAACTAAATGTTCAATTGTAGCTGCTTGAAAAGCCCGTAATTCATCATTACGCTTGCAAGAAGCACTAACAATGTTAATAATAAAAATCAAGTTCTGAAAAAAAGTGTGAACATCAGATATTTCTCTAGCTGCAGCAATAAGAGCCAATTGTAATTGATGAGCTAAGCAATGTACATAATATGCATAAGGGCAATCATTAATGAATAAAGCTTGCAATCCATTCCACTCTCCACGCATATTACTAGCACCATCATACCCTTGGCCCCTAATATTTTGAACATCCAGATTGTGATGAGATAAAACAAAGGAAATCTCTTTCTTAAGAGTTGAAGCAGTTGTGTCTTTGACATGAACTATATCCAAAAATCATTCTCGTATAAATCCACTTCTATCAACAAACCTAATAACAAGGGCCATTTGCTCTCTTCTGGATTCATCTCGAGCTTCATCAACAATTAAGCAAAATCTTGCATCACCAATCTCATGATGAATTGAAGACTGAACATTTCTAGCAAAGACATGCAAAATTTCCTTTTGAATTTGATGTGAGGTGTATTTAGCATTTTGTGGAGCATTATCCAAAACAAGAGCACCTACTTGTTCATTATATGATGCTACAAGTTCCAACATTTCAAGAAAATTACCTCGATTTTTTTATTCTGGACGTTCATCATGTCCTCTAAAAGCACATGCTTGAAATGTGAGCCAACGAACAATATCTATTGAAGCTTTAATACGCAATCGATTATTTAGAATTTCTTGAGTAGTTTGCCTCTTAACTACCTTCTCAATATGACATGACTGATTTTTCAAATTTTCCAAGCACCTGGTAGCAAATCTATGAGCTGAATTTGGACCTTTTCCCATATGAGTTAAAAAAGCATATCGTTCCCCATCATTAACTTTCTTCCAACAATTGAATCCTTTAACAGTAAATGTGTCTGATCCTGGCTTTCCAGATGACTTACTTGAAAATAGATAGCAAGAGAAACAAAATGCATTATTTTTCTCTGAATATTCAAGCCATGGATAACTTTTGAACCAATGAGACTGAAATCGACGAGGATGTTTTTTACCAGTCAGCGGATATTCAGACATCAAAGGTTGATATGGCCCCAAATTAATGTATGCCCTTCTAATTTCATCTTGTTGATTAATCGGGTATTCCCAAATTTGAGGACGATTGCTTGGATCTCTAATCAGATGAGCAATGTCGATTCTAGTAGGAGGCTGCTCATTAATCAATGCAGGTTCTTCATAAACTGAAGCACATTGGGGTTGTTCAACCATAACTTCAACATTACACATTGGAGTTGATTCACTAGGCTGTGAGTTATCAATATTTTTCCTTTTTTTCTCAAAAAAGGAATCAATTCTTCTTATTTTGTTCATGGTTCAACCTAAAATCAAAACATCATAAATTTTTATTGTTTTCTATTTAAAAAATAAATACAAATAACGATGTGTTGAAGCAATAATCAGAACCAAAAATAAATTTTTACATGTAAACCACACTGACATATGAAAGCAAAATTAACATATTAAAAAAAAATTGATATATAAAAGCATATCTAACATAAAAAATAGGATTACTGGTTCCTAAAAAAGAAAACTTACACTGAATCAAAGTTGGGTACACACTCTTCAAAGAACTCAATTTGGCTAGAAAGACCGTGTCTAATTGTATATTGGACCTGGTGATAGTATGGTACACGTGAGAAAAAAATGATAATTTTGGTGGCTCTGCTAAAAACAAAAAATAAAAAAATCCAAGCATAATCGAAACAAACAAACTCATAAAATATATCCAATTAATTAGAAAAAACAACATTCACTGTAACAAGAAATAAAAAATGGTAAAACTAGTAGATGTGAAAAAAAAAAGCAGAATTATATATATGTATTCATTAAATTCTTAACAAACATTAAAAAAAAATTACTAATTACCTTGTTGTTTCGATGAATTAATTGGCAGCAGCTTTGCTTTAACTTTTATGCTTTGTATTGTTAATTTTTTCGGCTAGGTTTGCACTTTGCAAAGAAGAATGAGAGAGAGACAGTAAAGGAAAGAAATTGAAAATTGAAAAGCTTTTGTTTTCCACTTGCATAGAGATACACGGATATTTAGCCTATTAAAGTCAAACATAACTAATATAATAATAATTTAATATTCAAAAGCCTATTATTTATTATATTTTAAAAAAAGTTTTGCAGGGCCCCGGGCCCCTGCTGGCCTCCCCTTGGTTCCGCCGCTGAAGGTGAGGTATGACTACAGTGATATTGAGAAGTAATGCGCCATGGTTGGTCAGTTAGTGCAAAAAAAGAATGTAGCGTAAAAACAATTAATTTAACAAAGACTATAGCTTCCCAGGTGACATTTATCAGAACAAACGAGGCATATGACCTAATGGTTAGGGACTCGAGGCTAAGTAAGGTATGCCATAAAAAAAACACCAATATGTTTTTAGGCTGACACTACAGTCTCATGTTTGAGTGAAAATATCTGAGAAAAATAAGAGTCAAGGTCTCCTGTGACCTTGGGTTGTTCACCAGGTTCATGCGTGTAAAACCAAAAGTTTCCATCCAAAATTTTCGTTCACTTCAACCACTTTCCACTCAAGCCCTAGTGTGTGAACTATTAGAATATGTAAATAAATCTTTCATTTATAGCATTTGTATTTTAGGAGATACTCGGCTGATTGGGTTAGCAAAATTATAGCCAAAAGACTCTCCACATTCTTGTATATATATCAGCTGTCAAATGAATGAAGCACGGCGAAACATTTCTATTTCTAATCATGGTATCAGAGCGCATCTAGGCTATCTCCTCCTTCTAACCCTAGTTGTCATTCCAGCCGCTCTATCTTTCTACCATCTCCCATTTCCCATCTCAATACTGCCTCACCAAAAACACCATGACAGAGCACACATCCGACCCAGCAAACTCTCCCTCTTCTCCTCCTCCTCCCAGACAACCTCTCAGACCTCATCCCTCTCATCCTGCTCTTGCAGTATCCAACATCAACACCTTCATCAAAGTCACCTTAGACATTGAAAAGGGTCAATACATTACGTGGTCGGAGCTATTTAAAATCCATGCTAGGGCTTATTAAGTTCTTGATCATATCATTCCTCCCTCAGCAGCAACGATGAAGCAGGACACATCTCTTCAAGACACGGACCCTGACCTATGGTCCCGTGTTGATGCCATTGTTCTACAATGGATTTACGGCACTATCTCTGAAGATCTTCTCAACATCATCCTTGAACGTGACTCCACCGCTGCACTTGCATGGAACCGATTGAGGGACATTTTCTCGGACAATAAAAACTCTAGGGCTCTCTATCTAGAACAAGAATTTTCAAAGGTTCAAATGGAGCATTTTGCAGATGCCTCATCCTACTGTCAACATCTTAAGTCCCTCTCGGATCAGCTGTCAAATGTTGGATCTCCTGTAACAAATGAAAGGTTGGTTCTTCAACTTGCTTCGGGTTTAACTGATGCCTATGCTAGTGTTGGTTCCCAGATTCATCATGGTGATTCTCTTCCCCCCTTTTACAAATCACGGTCTATGCTGGTTTTGGAGGAGACGACAAGGACGAAAAAGGCTGCCCAGACCTCCTCCAACTCTGCCTTTTTTGTCTCTCCAGTCGCCCATTCCAGTGGCCACACGGCTGGAAATCCATTCCACCACCATCCCAATCACACTTCCAACCGAAGCTCCACCACCCGTAATAGCAGAGGAGGTGGCAGTGGTGCCCGTAGTAGCAAAGGCAGAGGAAGGGGTGATGGCCGTGGAGGCCAGTTGCACCAGCAACAGTACACTACACCCTGGCAGCCAATGTCCTCACAGCAGTAGCAATGGTCTTTTCCTCCTTGGGCTGGGTCGTGGCAACCTTGGGCTACGCCCCCATGCCCATACCCAACGGCAAACCACTTGTCTCACCAGCCCAGCTCTCAACGTCAGACAGGCCTTCTTGGGCCCAGGCCACAACAGGCCCACATGGCAGCCTCTACACCGGAGGCCCAGTCATCTTATGCTCCAACCGACATTCAAGCAGCTATGCATACACTCTCAATTACTCCTCCTGCCGAGCAATGGTACATGGACACCGGAGCCACATCTCACATGACCGCAAACGGAGGTAATCTTACGTCTTATTTCAATATGAGCAACAATCATAATATTATTGTTGGTAGTGGTCATACTATTCCAATTATTGGTTGTGGAAACGCATTACTACCTAACCCCAACCCTTCTTTCTCTTTGAATAATGTCTTGCATGCCCCAAAATTGATTAAAAATGTTGTCTCTGTGAGGAAATTTACCATTGACAATGATGCTTCTGTTGAATATGATCCTTTCGGTTTTTCTGTGAAGGATTTTCAAACAGGGATGCCTTTACTGAGATGTAACAGCTCAGGTGACCTATATCCAGTTACCACAAGACCACCCATTGGAATCTCACCACCATCAACTTTTACCGTTTTGTCTCCTGAATTATGGCATAGTCGTTTAGGACACCCAGGAGCTCCTGTTTTAAGCTCTCTTCGTAAAAACAATTTAATTGTTTGCAATGAATTTCAAGATAATTTTGTTTGTCATTCATGTCCTCTTGGGAAGCAAGTTAAATTACCTTTTTATGACTCTCTCTCATATACCTCTTTGCCTTTTGATACTGTGCATAGTGATATTTGGTCATCACCTACTCTTAGCTCGGGTGGTCATCGTTATTATGTTTTGTTTCTTGATGATTTCACAAATTTTCTATGGACCTCTCCAATTGCCACTAAATCTCAAGTGCATTCCATTTTTCTATCATTTCGTACTCATGTTAAGGCACAATTTGAAAGGAAAATCAAATGTTTCCAATGTGACAATGGCGGGGAGTATGATAATGGACCATTTCACAAATTTTGTCAATTAAATGGAATGACTTTTCGATTCTCTTGCCCTCATACATCTCCTCAAAATGGAAAAGCCGAGAGAAAAATTCATACCATCAATAATATCATCCGCACTCTCCTCGCTCATGCCTCTCTACCATCCTCATTTTGGCATCATGCACTTCAAATGACCACCTATCTTCTTAACATACTCCCCAACAAAAAGCTTGCTTTCCAACCACCTATAAAAATTCTCTATCAAAAAGACCCGTCCTACTCTCACCTTCGAGTTTTTGGGTGTTTATGCTATCCTCTTCTTCCGTCTACTTCTAGAAATAAATTGCAAGCTCGGTCAACACCATGTGTTTTTTTTGGGTATCCATCTAATCATAGAGGTTATAAGTGTTATGATTTATCGAGTCGTAAAATACTTATTTCAAGGCATGTGACTTTTGATGAACATACATTCCCCTTTTCTAAATTACATGCTCCTCGATCTCCTACTTATGATTTTTTGGATGCAGGAATTACACCTCTCCTTCACTCACCTAATCAACCAAATCCATTTGAAGCCCAAGTCTATCCCACCCCACTCGTTGATCCCCCGACCCAAACTACACCACCTAGACAGGCCCAACAAACACCACTCATCACCCCAATTCTTACTTCTCCAGTTAGGGACCTCTCCCTGCATCAATCCGCTTCCCCTAACCGGACACTGCCCAGCCCATCCAACTCCTCACCATGGCCCATATCTCCTTCTCCCACCGATCAACCAAATTCACACAGTCCACCTCCTCCAATGGACACAGCCCACGCCATTCCACTTGACCGTCCACCTTACTCTCCACAAATGACAACAAGATCCCACCATGGTATTTTTAAGCCCCGCCGAATCCTTAATCTTCATACCTCATCCGATAACTCCATTTCTCCATTGCCCACAAATCCCCTTAATGCATTCCGTGATCATAATTGGAAAATGGCCATGAAAGACGAATATGATGCTCTTATTGAAAATAAGACGTGGGACTTGGTACCCCGTCCATTTAATGCTAATATCATTCGAAGTTTGTGGATTTTCAGGCATAAGAAGAAATCTGATGGTTCCTTTGAGCGGTATAAAGCCCGCCTTGTCGGTGATGGTGCAGGTCAGCAAACGGGTATCGATTGTGGTGCGACCTTTAGTCCGGTGGTCAAACCGACCACTATTCGAACGGTACTAAGTATTGCTTTATCTAAATCTTGGTGTCTTCATCAGTTGGATGTAAAGAATGCTTTTTTGCATGGGAATCTCAAGGAAACAGTTTATATGCATCAACCTCCTGGCTTCCGAAGTTCAGAACACCCAGATTATGTCTGCTTGCTTAAGAAGTCCCTTTATGGGCTTAAGCAAGCCCCTCGTACTTGGTACCAACGTTTCGCAGATTATGTGGCTACATTGGGTTTCTCTCACAGTATTTCAGATCATTCTTTATTCATTTATCGTCAGGGCAACGATATGGCATATATTCTTCTTTACGTGGATGACATTATTCTTACTGCATCTTCAGCTGCTCTTCGTCAATCCATCATGTCTAAGCTTGGTTCTGAGTTTGCTATGAAAGATTTGGGTCCCCTAAGTTATTTTTTGGGCATCTCTGTTACAAGACATTCAGGAGGTCTTTTTCTTTCCCAAAAGAAATATGCCGAGGAAATCATTGAGCGGGCCAATATGTCTTCTTCTAACCCATCTCCTACACTGGTGGACACGAAAGCAAAACTCAGTATCTCTTCAGGTAATCCTTATCATGATCCAACTAAGTATCGTAGTCTTGCTGGCGCCTTACAGTACCTGACATTTACAAGACCGGATATTTCTTATGTTGTTCAGCAAATTTGTTTGTTCATGCATGACCCCAGGACTCAACACATGTCTGCTTTGAAGCGTATCATTCGCTACATTAAGGGTACTGTCGACTTTGGTCTCCACCTTTATCGCTGAGGCTGAGTATCGTGGGGTAGCTAATGTAGTTTCTGAATCTTGTTGGATTCAAAACTTAATCTTGGAGCTACATTGTCCTATTCCGAAAGCCACTTTAGTATATTGTGATAATGTCAGTGCGGTGTATTTGTCCGGTAACCCAGTTCAACATCAACGCACTAAGCATATTGAGATGGATATACATTTTGTAAGAGAGAAAGTCGCTCGTGGTCAAGTTCGAGTTCTCCACGTCCCTTCGCGTTATCAGATTGTTGACATCTTCACTAAGGGACTTCCGCTGCAACTATTTGATGATTTTAGAAATAGTCTCAACATTCGACCACCTCCAGTTTCGACTACGGGGGTGTATTAGAATATGTAAATAAATCTTTCATTTATAGCATTTGTATTTTAGGAGATACTCGGCTGATTGGGTTAGCAAAATTGTAGCCGAAAGACTCTCCACATTCTTGTATATATATCAGCTGTCAAATGAACGAAGCACGGCGAAACATTTCTATTTCTATCATGAACATGGAAATATGAGAGCAACGAGCCATTTGACAAATTTGGATCACATTAGCTAGATAAACTTGTTTTGACGTTGATGGAGAGATTGAAACTGCCAAGCGTAGCTAGAACGATGGGGACTTTGATCCTTAGAATCAGATGTCAATAAATTACTTGACCATTGTTCAAGGAAAGGGGGGAAAATGACAATTGCCTTGGATATATATAGGATAATATTGCAGTGGCAGCTTGGAATTTGAGGATAAGCACCCTTCTGTTCTGTACCTGTGCCAGCCCCAAGTGAAATGTGGCTTTGGTTTAATTCATGTTCTGTATAATTAGCATTGAAAATCAGTGTGGGGGATATGCCACGAGAATTCACCATTGAATTGTCTGCGATGAAAATTTGGCTTCTCTGCAAGGAGACCATTCAAAATTTATGAGCTATAAACATAGATCTTCTAAGAAAAGAAACCGTATGTTTCCTTCTGGTAGTGTAATCCAATACATTTTGCTCACTCCCTCCTCGAGCAAAATCACGTGGTGACAACTGACAAGTCAAGAACATGGTCTTCAAATCTCAACGTGCATCGCAGAAGAAGGTCAAGTAAACAGACCTACCTTGTAACCTGTTTCGATCACCTTGTTGTTTAAGGATCCGAGCTTCAATTTAAAACTTTTGGATTCTGTTTTCGGTGCTTCCTTGGACCGTATTGTTTCTAACAGGCCCGTGCCATGACTAAACTGATTTGGGTCCAGATCACAGAACTGTGGCTCTGCGATAGTAGTTGTTATATGTTGAGTTATTGGGCCAAGCTAAGCGATGCCCGGGATAAAAAAATTTAGCACAGATAATTTTTTGGAAGCTGGATGAAGGATACTCTGTCACAGTGCTGAAATTGTAACATTGCATGAACTGAAATGAAATTTAAACTAGTTTCTGTTTCTCCTATAAAGATGAAAAGGACCAGGTCATAAAAATTACTCGATGAAGGTAGTGAAAGCGAGTGTTACTGTCGTAACAAAAATGATACAGATGATAGTAATGGCAGTGGCAGATTCATAACATGATATTACTAATAACAGAACATGAGAGCGCATATTTCTAAAAAATTTATTTTTTGTTTTGGTTAAAAAATCAATTTTTTCTTTTATGTTTTTATCATTTTAATATGCTGATCTCAAAAATAATTTTTAAAAAATAAAAAAATACATCATTTTAATACATTTCAAAATAAAAAACACTTTAAAAAATAACCATAATCATACTCCCAAACAGACTCGAACTAAACACAATGTGATGTGCAGCTCCTATCATTTAAAAGAATTTCCAGGAATATAATAAATATTACGTTTCAAAGTGTGAAAATATATTTAAATAATATATTTTTTATTATTTTTTAAAATTTATATTTGATATTAATATACTAAAATAATAAAAAATATTAATTTTAAACAAAAATTTCAAATTTCAATTTTTCAACATATAACATTTTGACTGCACAGCTAAAAGCAACTTAAACCAGGAAGGTTGCCCGTCTGAGAATAGTTACTTTGTAATTTCTTGGGCTTTAGACCCTATCTCAAAAAAAAAAAAAAAAAAACTATCATTTAAAGTGAAGCGCACCTGCTGATCATTCTAATGGCTGAATTAACTCGCACGGCGTAAGTTGTCCATAATAAACATTTCGGGAGTGTGAAGCAACCATCATTTTAATAACATTTTAAGGAAGGTAATGTTTGGAGTAGTAATTTATTTTTAAAATATATTTTATTTAAAAATATTTTAAAGTAATATAAATTTTTTATTTTTTAAAATTTATTTTCACATTACCATACCAAAACAATTTCAAAATAATAAAAAATTAATTTTTTTTTACATTAAGTGGCCAATCATGTTGACAAATGCTAATATAATATTTGATATTAGCGTAACAATTATTTTTTGAAATATTTTTTGTTTAAAAATATATTAAAAAAAATTATTTTTATTTTTTTAAAATTTATTTTAATATTAACATATTAAAACTATTTAAAAATATCAAAAAATAATTAATTTAAAATAAAATAAAAAATCTAATTCTCTAAAAGGCACAAAGACAAACAACAGGCTATAAACCGGTAGCCTTGCCCTGTCCGAGAACAGTTACTTTGTAATTTCTTGGGCTTTGGCCCCAATCATATAAAAAAAAAGAAAAAGAAAGTACTATCATTTAAACCAAACATAACCTTAACGTGACGTCGCAATTTAATTACCACGCAAATGTGCAATTAACTCGCGCATCTAACCCGAGTATTGATCCCTGACCTAGGTTCCAAAATCTAAGGGTCTTTTTCTCGAACCCAAACAAACCCTGGGCTTAGCCTTCCTCTCCCCCTCGCAATTTCCTTTACTTTCCCGGTTACTCCCCGGTTCAACCTCCGATCAGGTAAACCCTAACGTTCTCTCTCCACTAACTATCTATATATTCATGTATAACTACACAAGCAACAACAATCGAGGAGACAATGCAGGTCTCTTGGTTCTTATTCCCCGCGTTCCTTTTAGTTTCAATAACTAGTGCTAATTCTAGGGTTTTATTGGCGAGTTAAACTGTGAAATTTGTTATTCTAGGTTTTCTTTTGACAAATTATTGGCTTACAATTAGAGAAAGATGGATCACCACGAAGACGAGAGCCGTGGTGGAAGTGTAACTCCTAGAAAGCAAGACGATGAGGTGCGATTGCTGTTTTTGTTTCTGTCAGTTTTAGTATTTTAATCTGTGTGCTTTTATAATTTCTGAATCATGTTAGTTTTTGTCTAACAACAAATGTTAGTTTATGATGTTCAAGTTGAATTTTTCATTAGTTTTTGGCTTCAACGAAACTACTGAGAATATGCAGTAGTTGTTGCAATTGTTATCATTTTCTTTTTTCTTTTATTTTTTCAAGCAATGTTGTTAAGAAGACTTGTTTTGTTTGTCAGGAAGCGGTTGCTCGACTCGAGGAAATGAAGAAATCTATCGAGGCAAAAGTTGCTCTTCGTCAAAGCAATTTGAATCCTGAAAGGCCTGGTTCGTTATGTTACGAGAATTTTTTAGGGCTGTTTAACTGTTTAGTTGTTACTGAAATGGATAAGCTCACCTGGCAGTGTCTGGTTTTGCTGAATTTTTTTTGAAACTCTTTTTTTTTGGTGATTGAAAAGAATAAATGCTTGTTAGTTGTTTCGTTGTTTTAGCCTGATAGATATGAACAAAAGGCATTAGGCTGATAATGCTGATGATAATAAAAGAGTCTGGAAATAAGGTTTCTTGAAGGCTGATATTAAACACACATTTCTGGGGCTCTGGTCCATTCCCCACTTCCTCCTTATTAGATAATTGAATACGGGACTTTGCCTTCATTGTGTGTTGAGTAATCTTTTGTAAGTGCAGATGACTTTATTTGTTCTGTTGATTTATTATTTTTACTGGTTTTTATCTTATGTAATGGGTAGAAATTCCTTGGCGCATTGCCTCTTTACTATTGATGTTGTGTTATTTTGGCTATCCAAAAATGAATGTTTGACCTTGTTAAATTTGGTAGGGTTTTTATAGTGTCTGATTGAATCCATGTTGGTTATGCTCTGATGTTTTCCCCTTAGCACCACTACTGTTTATTAGGATTCAGAGAGGATGATGTTTTTTTTCAGAATGTGCTGCATGACGTTGCCACAATAGGATGTAGTAGGAGAGAGTGGGCATGCTCATGCAGGTAGAGATTGGCTGGTGCTTCTCGTATAGGGCTAGATTCACGAGATGGTTATAGAAAAAACCATCTAGAAATCAAGGAATGGTGGTAGCATTTTGGTGATGGCGTGAAAAGTGCAAGGAACTAAGGACAGTGAGAGGTGATCATATTCGTGACTGAATATTTCAATGGCGGTAATGATAATCAATGTGATGCAAAGGATGGTTAGTAGTGGTGATAGGTTTTGACATCATGCTTTTAGTATCAATAGGATTTTTAATAAGTCTAGGAACAGCATTGCTGTTGTGCTGGCTGCTGTGGTGGCATTACAAGACGTAAGAAATGATGGCAAAGGTGGCTGACAATTTTGTACCGTTGGAATTTAAAAAGTGACAGCAGCATAGACTGAATTTAATTAAAGACTTAGGAAATATTCTTGAGCTTTCTAGTTTAATCCACAATATGTCTATAAATCTTCCCCTTTTCACTCCAGAAATGGATATTCTTGAACTCGTGAATCCTTTTTTAAGGTGAATTATGCTTTAAATTCTTTCATAGACGTGCAATCTTAGTGGAGAGAGTTCTCTTGTGGTTGGGTTTTCTAAAACTTGCTAGAGAGACTTCGACAGATGCACTCTGTTCTTCATACCTGACTAATACCCCCTAGATATTTTAAAGATGACTCTAGTCTTTAATTCGAATATAGCTGCCATGTTTTTTTATATAAAAAAATCTAATGCCTTTTGATTCCAGCTGGATTCACAATCTTTCATCCTTTTGAAAGTGATTTGAGTCTTTTACTGTATGCTGCTACGTTTCAAACAAAAAGATACCTTCTGTAGTAATTCTAGAATGCAAGAGAGATTGATACAATTTACCACCGTTACCAGATTCAGGATTTCTCAGGACACTGGATTCCAGCATTAAGCGCAATACTGCTGTTATCAAAAAATTAAAGCAGATAAATGAAGAACAGAAGGAAGGACTGATGGAAGAGTTACGAAATGTGAACCTTAGCAAATTTGTCAGTGAAGCTGTGACATCCATTTGTGATGCAAAACTTAGAACTTCTGACATACAAGCAGCTGTTCAGGTAGCTTTTAAAATTGCAAGCAGAATTTTTTTTGGGTGTGCCCGTGTGTGGATATGATTCACTAGCTGCGGAACATGTTTTTTGCAAACCAGTGACATGTCTTTAGGGATCACCTTTTTAGTGGCTGGATAATGGTAATTATATTAAATTGTATTCAAGCTATTGCTTATTCATTCAATTTGGGATATGAACTGGGTTATTGCATGCCTAAGATCATGAAAATATCTGAAGTGGTATGTTATAAAACAGTCGAATGTTTACTGTAAGTTTTTCAGAAGTGTGCTGTAAAATTATATATTGCACTATCACCAAGTAGCACTTTGGCAACCTTGTCATTGTCCAACATGCACTTATTTGCTTGGCTTAATTGTCCTGTTTTTCTTTGTTTTGAATCTGCTTTAGGTTTTCTACTGTGTTTTGCAAAATTCTTTGATTGTTTCAAGTTTCTGGATTAGTTAATTAATGCCTTGCTTGTAGTGCTTTGTTCTCATGTTCATATACCTTTAAATTTTGACGGGTCAAGTCTGCGATAATTCTCAGCTAGCAGGGACTTTGCAAAACTCTCAAGGGACAATAACTAGTTATGTGTAGCATTATACCGTAACTTGCAAGTTTTTTCTGTTCATTGAAAACTGCATTTTACTTTGAACTTTTTGCATGAAGTCCACATGGTATGTTTATCATTTTGTCTGCCCTTCTGAACTATTTTAACACTTGCTTTTCTTGGAAAGATCTGTTCATTGCTTCATCAACGGTACAAAGACTTCTCGCCAAGCCTGGTACAGGGGCTCTTAAAGGTCTTTTTTCCTGGAAAATCAGGGGAAGACTTGGACGTGGACAAGAACTCAAAGGCTATGAAGAAGCGAAGCAGCTTAAAACTGCTTTTGGAACTTTACTTTGTTGGAGTTACAGAAGACAGCAGTATTTTCATCAATATTATTAAGGATCTTACTAGTATAGAAAACTTGAAGGACAGAGATACTACTCAGACAAATTTGACTCTCCTTGCTAGTTTTGCTCGACAAGGAAGAGTTTTTCTGGGGCTTCCCCTATCTGGACAAGAAACCCAGGAAGAGGTGCTGCTTCTTTTTTTTATTCTTTCCCTTTCAATCCTCTCTGCTGAACCTGGTTAATTGTAAAGATATATTGTGTGATACTGAGTTTATCTTACTCGTTTAAGCACCTTTTTTGGTGGTAATTTCTATCTCATTTACTTTTACTATTCACATTTTTTTTTTGTTTTCAGGTCCTTTAATTTACATTGCCAATCTCATTCTAGTTTGCATTTATCTTAGTCCAGATTATCACCTTTCTTTTATTTGTGATAATATCTATCTCATTTACATGTACTATTCACATTATTTGTTGTCTTTAGATCTTTTAAGATTACTTTGTCAATCATGTTTTAGTTTACCTTACATTCTGACATTTCTCTGCAGTTTCTCAAGGGCCTTAGCATCACCACTGATCAAAAGAAAATCTTCAGGAAAGCCTTTCATACATATTATGATGTTGTCGCCGAACTACTTAAGTCAGAGCATGCTGTAAGATTTTTACTGCCTTTAGCTGTTTATTTTAGTCCAACTTTGCAATCTTAATTTTTCCGGGCTCTTGTCTGAATGAGGAACTTCGTTTCTTTCCATTCATCTCTTTTTATACTTCTCTTTTCTAAGATGCCAGTAAATGATAGATTTTTATCTCTTAACAGTCACTTCGTCAAATGGAGCATGAAAATGCAAAGATGCTGAATGCTAAAGGAGAGCTGAGTGATGATAATGTTTCATCATATGAAAAGCTGCGAAAATCTTATGACCAATTGTACCGTAATGTGTCATCGTAAGTTTGCTTGTCAATGTCATTTTCTTTTTGTATTTATCCTGTGGTGACTAGATAAGTAGACTCCATTCAAGCAGCAGGACGTACATTGTAACAATTAAAGCATGCCATATTTCCAAGTGAATTTTCTCTCTCCTGCTGCTCCTTCCTTTACATCTGCCCTTCTGAATCCTTAACCTTTCTACCTTTTTACTTGATATCACAACCATTATTATTGTACATGTTCTTAATTTCATGAATGATGATTTTGTATAAAGATTGTTTATGTGAAATTTAATTCTGATTAAAAAAGATATGCCACTCCGGACATATCAAAAGATTATCTCTTTAACTAGACTGCAAATGGAAGTTTGTCAAACCAATGTGCTGTGGTCATTTGTTGGATGAAGTTTCTGGGGCTGAAGATGAGAAAAGCCATTGCTGGGAGGCATAAAACTTGTGGCTGAAACCAGTGTGCAGAGTAGACTTTTTGATTTTTCTGTTGTCAATTGTTTAACTTGCATAGCTAAGCAAGACATATCATTTCATGTTTCTCATTTATAAATGTTTACCTGAAAGTTCTTTGTTGCTTGCTGGCTTTGGTTCATAGCCTCGATTTTCACTTCAATCTCAACTTGCAAGAAAGCTTGTAAGCTAATTAACAACTTGTCAAGAATTTTTTAGAAACTTTTAAGTAGAGGATTTCCGATGCTGAGAATTGTGTAATTGCTGGCGTTCCTATTATGGTCCTTAGAATTGAATATAGGCTCTTGATAAAAAAATATTATGACATGTGTAGTGTTGGTGAATTTGTAGCTGCAATTAAGTGCTCTGCCCTCCTCTATCTTGCTTGGGTTAATGCTTTGGTTGATTCTTCCTGGTTGCACATAGTGGTACTTGTATTTTAGGAGGCTATAAAGTAATCCCCTTCAGCTTGCATCATCTGTATTATGTGCTGATGGCTTTTCCCTTGACATATAATTTCTTCATATCAGTTTAGCAGAAGCACTTGATATGCAACCTCCAGTGATGCCAGAAGATGGTCATACAACTAGGGTTACTAGTGGGGAGGACGCTTCATCACCTGCAGCAGGGAAAGATACTTCTCTCCTTGAAGCTTTGTGGGATGATGAAGATACTAGAGCCTTCTATGAATGCTTACCAGATCTCAGGTTTGTTGTGGCTAGACAATCTACAAATCAAGTTAAAAGAATGGTATCAGTCTTTACAAATACATTTTATATTAAACTTAATTCTGGTTACCTTATATACAAAATTTGCCAGCTTGAAACCTAAGGTGGATTTTTATATGTTCCTTTTAGAGCATTTGTTCCAGCAGTATTACTGGGAGAGGCAGAG
This sequence comes from Populus trichocarpa, assembly GCF_000002775.5. Classification (NCBI taxonomy): domain Eukaryota; kingdom Viridiplantae; phylum Streptophyta; class Magnoliopsida; order Malpighiales; family Salicaceae; genus Populus; species Populus trichocarpa. Next base: position 2,608,529 of record NC_037292.2, on the reverse strand, counting down.
CCAAAAGCAAATGAGCATTCTGCGAAGACTCAAGATCAACCAAGTGTAAGGGATTAAAACTCATATATTTTATAACAGCTTTGGTTATTCCTGACTTAACCATGGTATATGGCAACAATTGGTGAAGAGCAAATGAATATGATGACTTTTGGTGTGAATTTTTATAGTAGCTTGTGAATTATGGTAATCGTTTTGCACGACTCATTAAAACTTGCGTGCTATGCAGTTAAATGGGTTGAAGTAGGGTTTATACTAGTTAGCGGCCTTTTGTGGGCCCTTCTATCTCCCTTCTCTTCTCTGAAGTGAGTTTCTTGTTGTTTCTAAACTTACATGTATTCCAGGCCTTTTGAGGTGTATTTGTTCTGTTCTAGGTTGCTTTGATGGTTCTTCTGTGAAAATGTTACTTCTACACTCACACAAAAGAAGTTTATATCTTATTCTATACATTGATGTCTTCATTTATTTTAAGGAGCTGGCACCTGAATCAGATCAAGGCCAACCCACCCAAGATATGGCAGAGGTTTCTGCAGAGTCTGGCCCTTTGCAGGAGGGAAAAAGTACAGAGAAGGGGAAGGATAAGGAAGAAAAAGACAAAGAAAAGGTAAAAGATTCTGAAAAAGAGAAAGGGAAAGAAAAGGATGCAGAGAGAAAAGGAGAAAATGAGAAGGAGAAACTCAAAAGTCTTGAAGGGACTAATTTGGATGCTCTGTTACAGAGGCTTCCTGGTTGCGTCAGCCGTGACCTAATCGATCAATTGACTGTAATCACACTGCTTCTTTTTTTTTTTTTTTTCTGAATTGGCGCTTCACATATTTTTCAGGAACTATGAACCTTTATACTTAAGATCTCATTGTTTTTTTTTTTTTGAACATGCTGTTTCAGGTAGATTTTTGTTATCTAAATTCGAAGTCAAGTCGGAAGAAGCTTGTAAGGGCATTATTTAATGTACCCAGGACATCTCTAGAACTGCTTCCATACTACTCACGCATGGTTGCCACACTCTCAACATGCATGAAGGATGTCTCTTCCATGCTCTTACAATTGTTAGAGGAGGAGTTCAATTTCTTAATAAATAAAAAGGTCTGCTTTTGATGTGTTTCATTGAAGCAAGAATGGCTTGGCTTGTTATTCTTGTCAGTGTTTTGTTACTGGCATTCATTTTCAGCCTGTAAATATTATGATTGGAGTTTGAAATTGTAAATTTTCTGCAGGATCAAATGAATATCGAGACAAAGATCAGGAATATTAGATTTATTGGAGAGCTCTGCAAGTTCAGAATTGCGCCAGCAAGCACTGTTTTTAGTTGCTTGAAGGTCTGTGTAGTGGCTTATTCATTTATAGTTTTGCTTTTAATTGTCTTCTACTCTATTGCCTATTTGAACCTTGGTTGTAACTAAATGGAATGACTCTGAATCTTCTTGCATAAAGATGCACTTTCTGTCAATCCCAGGAAATTAATCCATGCTGTCAGTCTTCCTCTTTCCTTGGAAACAATACCATTTTCTATTTCTCCAAGTGAATTCATACGCGTAGACGAGTCTTCCCTTTTTACTTGTGCACCTTGTTGGTATTCCTGTGAAAAATTCCATGTGCTTTTGATCCTGTTTGGTTTAGAAAGACAGGTGGAACTATGGACATGATATATAATGGAGCTGATTTTTTATGTTACATTAAATACAGATAATTTTTTAACTTCATTTTTGTTTACCGTTTTTATTTTTTTCTTAATGTCATTATCAGTATTTTATTTTTAACGGAAGATGAATTTGAAATTAATATATGGTCTGTTGAGATCTGAGATGGTACTTTCTTCATGTTTCATTTTATTGGACTGTGCTTATACCTAGATGCTTCTGTTTCCTACAGGCTTGTTTAGATGATTTCACTCACCATAACATTGATGTTGCTTGCAATCTTCTTGAGACATGTGGCCGTTTTCTGTATCGTACTCCTGAAACTACTGTACGCATGGCTAATATGTTGGAGATACTTATGCGCTTGAAAAATGTCAAAAATTTGGATCCTCGGCATAGCACCCTTGTAGAAAATGCTTACTATCTGTGCAAACCACCTGAAAGGTCTGCACGAGTGTCTAAAGTCCGTCCTCCCTTGTATCAGGTGTGAATCATTTTATAGCGCCATCTCTTCAATGTTTTTGACTTTAGATATATTTAATCGATGATTTCTCTATGCAGTATATCAGAAAATTACTATTCTCTGATCTAGACAAGTCTTCCATTGAGCATGTGCTCCGGCAACTTCGTAAATTACCATGGAGTGAATGTGAGGCATATCTTTTAAAGTGTTTTATGAAGGTTCATAAAGGGAAGTATGGGCAAATTCACTTGATTGCTTCTCTGACTGCTGGCTTAAGCCGTTATCATGATGAATTTGCAGTGGCAGTTGTTGATGAGGTTTGTTTCTTTCATTTCAGAAATTTAAGTTGTTCGTATTTCATATTGTTCCTTGAAAAGATAATATCATAATATCATTCTTTTCTTTTCTCCCTTTTTTGCATGATAGCCAAGTTGGCTTTTTATGTTTTTCTAATGGCATTTTGATAATGGAAGTTGAGGATTTGCAAGCTACACCATTCAGATGTTTTATTGGGGAAAATATTCTAGTTTGAGGAACTTGTTGCCATTAAACATATTTCCCTCCATATGGCTTCTTTTCAGAAATAACAAACAAAGATTTAAATTCTATTGTTGTAGTTTTGAGAATTTGATACCAATAAATATGGAATAATGGGTGTAGTTTTGAATATGGATGGTCATAGAAGAAAGTGGAACTTTTATCAGAAATAATTTTGCTTGGTGAAGTGAGAGTGTTTCGCTTCTCATGTAGGCAGTCTTGATATCTGAGATTTAGTTAGTCATGGATAACTTGCATAATGGTTTTAGGGATGTCTTTAATCAAGCGATAGTCATACTTGATAGCACGGCTGATAGATGGTGGTGGGTGTTCTAGTAGATGCTTATGTCCTCATTTTCTCACAATCTAAAAGAGACCAATGCTGACACTTCTAACTGTAGAGTGTTACACTAGTCCCATTATCAACAGGAGCATGGCTTTTGGAAGACACCTTAAATATGTTTTTCCATAACCTTCCCCTTCAAAACTAACCTTACTTCCCTATTTCTTTCTTATGATTACTTCTTGGCTATTAGCTATTCACGCCGCCATTACTTTAGCCTATCTGAAACAAAAAATAGTGTTTGAAACTAAAACGATTTCTTCTACAATCCACATTCTTGAATAAATTGCAGACAGCTGTGCAAATCTGTCTTGTATGGCAGTGATGTTTTTAAGATGTGGAATGTTCTGAATCCTCATTTGCTAGCATCTTTGGTCATGGGTGTATTGTCATAGACTCCAAAGCATTAAGTTTGCTTGTGAGTACATGAATGTGTACAGTTGTTTTTTAATCTATAACAATTTACTTTTGGTGTACAGGTTTTGGAGGAGATTAGGCTTGGGCTGGAACTAAATGACTATGGGATGCAGCAGAGGCGCATAGCCCACATGCGATTCTTGGGGGAACTATACAATTATGAACACGTGGATTCGTCTGTGATTTTTGAGACCTTGTACTGGATCCTTATGTTTGGTCATGACACTCCAGAGGTGTGGGCTATAACAAATTCATTGTTTTTATATAATTAAAGATTTTAGGAGAAGACAAATGATCAATATAAACCAGTTTTATGCATATGATAATTTTATATAGGTTCATCTTTGATGAAAGACATGATTCTATTGTCTGACAACTGATCATCTGACGAGTTTTTTATTAGGAGTCATTTGAAATGCAAATGAAGTTACACATGTATCTACTCCACTATGGTTATTAATTACATCATACACTCAAATATGGACTGCTTACTCAGAAAAGTAGGAAATTAACAGCATTTATTCCTGAAGCGTGTGATGCTTCCATTTTTAGCACTAATAATATATGTTCCAAGTGCTAATATATTGCTTTTTCTTTAATTACTTTTTGTGGTGAAATTTATGATCTAGTTTTTGCTGCTTATATTACACTTTGCTTGCTTTATGATATGCTTTTGATTATTCATGTTACTAGCAAGACGTGCTAGATCCACCAGAGGATTGTTTCCGCATCAGGATGGTTATCACTCTTCTGGACACTTGCGGACACTATTTTGACCGAGGCTCTTCTAAGAGGAAACTTAATCGGTTTTTAATGCACTTTCAGAGGTATATTCTCAGCAAAGGTTTGCTACCTCTTGATGTTGAATTTGATTTGCAGGTCAGTTGTGCATCTCTTTATACTCTCTCTTATCATCTTGTTTAACTGTAAGGTTCTTCTAATATAAGAGTATTGGAACTCAGAGTAACAATTTTTTTTATGTTCAACAACATTGCTATATTGTGGAATGACAAAATTATGCCTTTGGTTTAAGTAGATATTGCTTTTTAAATAATACAAGAATATTCTTCCATGGGTGCAGATAGGGAATGGACATGCTCTGTGCAATATACTTTGATTTGATGCAAGATAGGAAAGCCATTATGATTTATTTGGTTGGCTCGTAATAAGATATTTTGAAATGCAAGAATGTTGTGATTTTTTGTTGAATACAAGTGATACAAACTCAAAAACCATTTTATCACTGAAATGCACAACTCGCATGTTCTTCAGTAGACTTTGCACTTGAGAGTTGTTTGGCTTTAGGACTAATTGCATCCTATTTTTTTATATTTATTTTCAATTTTTCTATCATTGACATGCCTGGTTATGTCTTCTCTCAACAAAATACAGTGAACGATAGAAATAATTGACATATGACCATGTAAATTTTCTTGCTTCAGCCCTAATTGAAACGAAAGGGAACAAAAGAATGGAAGGCATTCTGCTTTGAATGCACTATCTGTGAAATGAAACGATAAGTTGGAAATTAATCAGGCAAGGCTATTTGTTATATTAAGCTGCACTTGGTTGGGACATTTACTATCATCTCCAAATTGTAGAAGCAACTCCATCATGCAACTATAAGAATTTTAATTGGATTTTTTAAGGAGCTTCAGCTTGAGTTATGGAAAGAGAATTGTCTTTTTATTCCATTTCATTTGGTTTTTAGTCAGATTGCAGCACTTTTTGTGGCAAGTCTCGTGCTTATGAAATTGATCTCTCTTTTTTTTTTGTGTTATTTCTGTTTGCTTATGGAGCTAATTTAAATAGCTTCATCTTTCATGTTAGTTTGCGATGTGCTCATACATTGAAGGCATTTGCAGGACTTATTTGCTGAATTACGTCCAAATATGATACGGTATTCATCAATTGAAGAAGTCAATGCTGCTCTTATAGAACTCGAGGAGAATGAACAAACTGTCTCAACTGACAAGTTCAATAGTGAAAAGCACTCTGACACTGACAAACCGTTATGTAGGACTACTTCCAGTACCATCTCTGCCAATGGACAAAGCATTTTGAATGGGAATGAGGAAAATGGATCACATGAGGACATTGGTGGCAGTGACACTGATTCAGGCAGTGGCACCATTGACCAGGATGGACATGATGAAGAAGAGTTAGATGACGAGAATCATGATGGTGGGGTTGACACAGAGGATGAGGATGATGATGGGGATGGACCTGCTTCTGAGGAGGAGGATGAAGTCCACGTCAGACAAAAGGTTGCAGAGGTGGACCCTCTTGAAGTAGCCAGTTTTGAGCAGGAACTGAGAGCTGTAATGCAGGCAAGATTCAGATTATTGTTGTTTTTGCTCACAATTGCATGTGCCTCCCTGTGAATAGTGATTACAATATACACGTGCACACATGTGAATGCCCCCACAGTGCACTGTGTATATATATGAAAACATTTTTTGCGGTTTGAAAAGACTCTTTAAACTCTGTAGGTAAATAGTCATGATGTTGTCTGTCTACATTTTGATGAGGACAATTACATAATGTTTCGAGACTGATATTTGAAAACTTTGAGATGCCGAGGAAATTGTGATTGCTGCCATTTGCAAATAATTGATTCTGGAATTGAACTTTATAATTGCTGAAGAATTTAATGGGAAGCCTTGTAAATCCTGTTATTTGAATTGTGGGTGCAGGAGAGCATGGAGCAGCGCAGGCAGGAACTCCGTGGTCGACCGGCATTAAATATGGTGATACCCATGAACTTGTTTGAGGGGTCTGCCAAGGATCATCATGGAAGGGCGGTTGGAGGGGAAAGTGGTGACGAGGACGAGGAGGCTGGAGGAAACAAGGATGTTCAGGTGAAAGTGCTTGTGAAGCGTGGGAATAAGCAACAAACAAAGCAGCTGTACATTCCTAGGGATTGCTCTCTTGTGCAGAGCACAAAACAGAAAGAAGCAGCTGAGTTTGAAGAGAAGCAAGACATCAAGAGGCTGGTGTTGGAGTATAATGATAGAGAGGAGGAGGAGAATAATGGATTGGGGACTCAGACTTTGAATTGGATGACAGGTGGTACCAGCAGAGTTACCGGCCGCGGCAGCACATGGGAAGGAAGTAGTGGAAGAGGCACTGGGTCACGTTACCGGCATCATCATCATTCAGGTAGTGGACTCCATGGCAGAAGAAGGTGATGTTGGAGAGGAGGAAGTGATTTGTTTGACTTGCTGGAACTTCTATGAGACAAGGCAGTGGAGTCGATTGCAGAAGAAAGAAGGATCTTTAAAAAAAAAAGAAATTGATTGAAATTTTTTTTTTTTACTCGGACATATAGATTAACACCGGTTCTCCCTCTCGGTGTCGAATGGTGTGCATTATGCCTTGAGTTCAGTGCTGAAGGATAATTGCAATCACATCCTCAATTTGGTGGTGGAGAAGCTATCCCTTGTAGCAGGAAGAATTCTGTTCCCCTCTATCGACAATTTTGCAAGGTTGATATCTGGGGTTTGTTTGTTCGGAGTTGAGAGTGTTTGTTGATTTGCAGAGCTAAGTTATACAAAGGATTGCTATGTATGGGGTTGCAGTGTGGACGTTCTGAGACATGCATGCGGGGTGTAGTTGTAATTAAAGCCATGTGCATATTCCTAATTGGTCATGTCTGTTTCTTCCACTGTATAGATGTGAAAGTCTGCCTTGTATGTCTTGTTCAGTGTTTTAGGCCGTATTACTGATTCGTGGTTTGTGTGATGCCGCCCCAGTCAAGGATAAAGTATGCCATACCTTAGTTTTACTGGTCTCTTTAGTCATGAAAAACTATTTTCTCTTTTCTTTTTCCTTTTTTATTTATTTAATTTTGTCGTCCAAGACTCTCAAGTCTCAATATTGATTTCTCTTTCCTCGAATGGTAAGGGACCGGATATGCAATTTAACCAAAGTATGGCCAGCCTGCTAACTATTATGGGCTTTATCACCCAGCCCATTGATACAATTATTGATTGAGCCTCAGCGCATGCTTTTTCGGACTGGAATTTTGGCTTTTAAAGTGATTTTTACATGAAAAAATATTAAATTAATATTTTAAAATTAACTTTGATATGTTATATTAAAAATTAAAAATTAAAAAAAAATATTTTGATACAGAAAATTATCTTACCACTATAATTACCTTGTGTTATCCATGTAACTCAGGTTGACATGCACATATCCCAACCCAACAAAACCAAGGGGCTCAGGTCAGTTAATAATTTTTTTTCTCAAAGGTTGGTGTGGCTGGTCCTGGTCATATAATATTACAAGCATGTTGCTGGCTATTCGAGGCAAAACCTGCAAGATTATCTATTTTGTTTTTATTTGTGATTTCAGATTCTAGATCAGGTTCTCGCCAGTACCGCAGACAGTGCGGCAGATACGAGGAGATATTATCATGGTTAATGAAATGACCTTGGAGTTTGTACTGTAAATGTGATGCTAATAGCGCAACAGTAAAGAAACTGCTGGACGAGCATTAAAAAATAAAAACAAAAACGTAAGAGTAGCCTAGCATCGAATTCATCCACTTTACCCCACATTTTTATTCGTTTCTTCCTTTCAAGCAGGATCTAAGGCAACGGCGATCAGATACCAAAACTCATCTTCGCTCTTTACTTTCTGATAAAAAAATATTACTTATATATATATATATATATATATATATATATCTCGTACCATTTAAGTTCTCATTCTCAAAGATGGAAAAGAGTGGGTTTTCGTAGACCCTCAAGTTCTACTCCCTAGGAGCGATAATATAATATCTACGATATAGCTGCATGCTAGGAGCAAGCAAGACTGATGCCTGACTGAAAAGCAATGTGAACTAGTAGAATACTCTGGAAACTGAAAACTTGGGAGGAACAAACCCTATTCTTAAAAAGAGATGTACATCTCCGAGTAACCTTTTCAAAGGCTACAATTTTTCTTTCTTGTAGGAAAATGTATAAATTATCCAGTTACTGATCTAGTTGATGAGTAAAATATCCCCAGTGGAACATCCCGGATTAAAATATTTCCTTAAATGGTACTTTCCTGGAGACTTGTCCAAGGTGGTTATTACACAAAGTGGAACAGAGGGTTTTCCTTTAAAAAGTGAAAAGCAAAGCAATAAGAGCTTTCTTGTTAGGAATTTGGTTCTCCGACAATATAGTCACTATAAACATTATCAAAATACATCATTGGACAGCGTTAATCTAGTTTGATGATTGCGTGCCTCTTCTTCAACAGTAAATGTGGGAGCCCCTCTACGGCTCTTATTTATTTTCAGCAGATTTATGGGACAGCCCAACTTGCAAGTCCCATCTCAGACCTATTACTAATTCTGGAGATGATTGTAAGAGTATTAAGTGATATTTTTTAAAGTTTTTTTATTTGAAATATATTAAAATAAAAATTTTTAATTTTTAAAAATTATTTTTAATATCAACACATCAAAATAATAAAAAACCCAAATGAAAAATTAATTTTAAAAAAATAAAAAAATTTAAATTTAATCAATAATATTTTTAAAATACAAAAACTACTGAAGCTCTATTTTTTTTTTCCGGTGCATCACACAGTAAAATATGAATTTGATGCATTGATGCAGTAAACGGAAAAACTAAATCCAATCGAGCCTTCAGCCTTCTATTTTTTATTTTTTTTTAACATTTTCAAAAGTATCGGTAATCTATATCGTGAACTCCGGTGATGATTGGATACTTCTTGCCATCGAATGTTGAAAGTAATGTCTAGTTTATTGATTTTAGAGTAATTGATGTAAACATGTATGAGGTAATGGTTTCACTATTTTTTTTCTAAATTTAAAGAAAAAATGTTAAAGAGTATTGAGTTTCTTTTTTAGTATTATTAAATCTAATAAAATGGTTTGATGTGCTTGAATTTTCATCTTGGATGAATTATAAAAAACTAGCATGGCTTTTAAAAAAACTTTAAGACGACAAATATTTTTAATACTAAAACGATACTAGATTGGATTGATCTCGGTCACCCTGTGACCTGGTAATGAATTTCAATGAATTTAATAACTTTATTGTTTTTATAAATTATCTTTATTTGATTTTATGATAAAATTAGATGCTTGTAAAATCGAGTACTAACTCTAAAAAAGATGTTTGTCTGAGATAGTAATAACCTTATAGAAAGTAGAAAAAAATAAATCATGAATTCTATTTCTCAACCAATACAATATTGAAGAAGAATTAAATAAAAAAAACAATTAGAAAAATTAAATGACCAAAAAATAAAAAATAAATATATCAAGTTTGATGGGTAAACTCACTATACTCGTGAATCAGGTAACTCAAGTCAACATGTCAAACCCGCAAACTAATGGATTATATTCGGATTAATAATTTATTTTTTTCTAAACTATTTTTTATTTAACTATATAATAACAAAAATAGACGATTGCAAAATCGATCGTCAAATCAATATTGAAACTTTTTTGTAACACTATGATAACATCATCGGAAACGAAACGAGACAAATTATAAAATTCAATTTTCAACCAATCCAATATCAAAGGATAAAATCAAAAAAAAATAAAATAAAAAAGAAAGAAAGAAAAGTTAAATCGCTAAATTCGTCAACAGGCCCTTGAACTTTTTAAAATTTAATAACATATTTTTTTTCAAAAATATTTTTTTAACTATATGATAAAAAGAAAAATAGACAATCACATAATCGAGTTTAAATAATAAAAAGAAAAACCACTGCTAAACTAGCGAATCGAGCAACTAGAGTTACCTCGTCAAACTCGCAAATTAGGTTATTGACTTCACAAAGTTTAATAATCTATTTTTTTTTTAGAAATCATTTTTTGTTTAACTAAACTTTTTTAAAAATAGATCATATCGCGATGTTAAGATATTTTCTAGACACAACAATAATCATATAAAAAATAAATTAAAACAACTTTGAATCTCTAAAAACACATCGTATAAAAATTAAATTAAAAAAAAAACAAAAAAATAAAAATAAAAATAAAAATAAAAATACAAAATAAAATAAAATTATAGATCACTATTGTACTCAACCGTCTTAATAAACACGGGAAAACAGTATTTTCCTCCTTTTAGTTTTATACTTAATACAAAATCATTGCGGAAATCACAACAAAAATTCCTAGGAGTTGTTGCGGAAAGAATAACATTTCGAGACCAAAAGGCATCGTAGAAAATGCTAAATCAAAAGGACTGACAGAATTGTTTTTTTTCCGGAAAAAGGTTACTCTAAATTAAATGGACTGGTGGGTTGAGTTGGAGCATTTAATTTGTTATCCAGGAAGATAATTACTCCCGAATCTCCTATTCCTAATTTTAGTGCAAATTAAATAGCATTTAATTGAGTAGATAGAAAAGGTCGGCTTAGTTTAAGTGCATGTTTTAACTGCTAAATTAAAAAAAAAAAAAAACAATAATAAAAGGAGTCCGCTCCCTTCTTTTTTCCACGTGATCCACGCTATTTCATTTCTGGTGCTTGTTTTTTCTACAATGCAGAGACAAACAATTAAAATCGTGTAAATCATGGGTGTTTGTAATATATATATATATAGAAGAAGAAGAAGAAGAAGAGGTAAGAATGTATTTTTTTTTCATTTAAAAAATGTTTTTGAAATTTTTAATTTTTGTTTTTGCTTTAAGTTAATTTTATTTTTTTTATAATTTTAGGATATTAAAACTAATTTTTTTAAAAAAAAAAATTTTAATATATTTTTAAATAAAAAATAATTTAAAAAATAACCATCCAAACATATTATCTTGTCAATTTTCCGACGTCGAATTTTTATTTCTGCGATAATACTGATGGGAGAAAAGGTCCGCAACAACCAGACGAAGTCACAGATACGGCAGTACTATTTGAGATTTCATGGAATCGTTTTCAAGACAGCAATCATAAGCCATCCTCTCATTGATATCATCTATTTGTGTGTTTGTTAATGATACCTTTTTAAAATGTATTTTAATTGAAAATATATTAATATATTATTTTATTTTATTTTTATTTCAACTTTAATCTATCAAAATCATTAAAAAATATATTAATTTAATGTTTTTTTTAAGATGAAAAACAAAAAAAAAAAACTAAACAAAAACTATATCAAATCTTAACTTACAGATCGGCAGAAAAAAATCATGATCCATATTAAAGCTTGGTCGGAGGAAAATCATAAACCACACGTATTCAACTAGGGGTGTCAAATAACGGGTTTCACATGTTTAATTACATGATCCGATGACATGCAATTTCCCATAGCCAGTGAGTCAGTGACGGTGACCGGGGAGGGAGGGGGCAGGCAGGCCCGGGAAATGTTTTTTTTTTTCCAATCCTTCCTTAATAATATTTATAGATTTAGTTAAAAAACTAAAATAAAATCTTGACCCTCCTGAATAATTTTTTTAATTTGCCCCTTTAATTTCATTTTCTGGCTCCACGCCCTTGTCCATAGCTGTTGTTTTTCTCGTAAATACAACCATTATTGGAGAGGATTCAAAACTTTAGTTTGACATAGTACATACATAGTATACTATATCGTTATTATTATTATTATTATTTAAAAAAAAGAAATAAAAATCACCATTATATAATATTTCAATAGCTTTGGGTCCTCGAATTAATATATATTTTTGGCTATACCAATTTAAAAATTCTTCAACCTCCATTCAAGTCGTTAAAAACCTTAGCAACTTTTTTCTCTGAGCAAAAGCCTCCTGGTCAAAAAAATTGCCATTTCACCGGCGACAACCATTTCTTTTTATTTGATATTTGATTCTCTCTTTTTTACTTATCTAATTTTTTTTTACATTTGTGTTTGTTTATATGCATCGATCTAGTTCGGTGTTTTATAGGTATATATGCCCCTCTTTTTGGGAGCTCGACTCCCTGCTTCTTAGGGTATGAGTTCATAGCTATTAATCATATTTTAAAATAAGATTCAATGAACATGGAAAGGATAAAATAAATAAAAACAGTGCATGCATAGTCTCTCACTTAAATCACTGTGCAAGTATAGACACATTTTTACATCATTTACTAGAAATCTTCTCGGATTATCGAAAGCAACATTGAGGTATGGGTGGCTGTTGCGAAGAGCAGAAAGCCACCACGCGTTGATCCCGAACTGAAATCTCTCAGATAATTTATCTTGTAATCATGCTTTGATGTCCGAAAAATAAGTTCCCGATACTGCAGAGCTTGCGGACACCACAATAAGTTGATTGTTATTTAGAAAATCAAGCAAAGCAAGAGGACCTCATTGGCTCATTCAATCAAGTTTTTCGTTGATGGAGTGATTATGTTGCGTGTTCATGTCAAAAGATATAGTATATGCTAAGACTTTGCAGCTCGTTTATGCTCTGGTAGAATAAGCAACAAGGCCTTGGCGTTTACTGCTGGGGTTGTTGTCCATGCACGAAAAAAACACCATATGCATTGTAAGTGATCCATTCGAGGAGGTAGCTTCTCCTGCAACGACGAAGACTTATGAGTTCTTTGTCTGAGCTATTAATTAAATGACGCTGAATTCCTCGTCTGGGTTATTAATTATGTGAAGCTTTAATTTCTTTTCAAAAAAATAGGAAGAGTTTTCCTACGTACGGTGCAGTTAATTTCTTGCACATCGATCCATAGGTGAGTGGTGACTGATAGCAACACCACGTGAACCGCCAAATTCGTCATTTAAGATGAATCGTACTCTCTCAAGCTTTGTGTTAATGCGCTCTATATTATGCTAGTTTAATGCTAACCCTTCAAATTAAATGAAAAATCAAGATTCCATCAGGTGATTTTCTTTTACTTAACCAAATTAATCTAGTTCCTTTTGTATATATGTTAATTCTTTATTTGAAATAAAATTAATTAAGTTTACCTCCTTTTTATATATATATAACCCATAAATCCTCGAAAGATTTCCAATCAAGATAAGAATCTAACTTTTACTCCTCCCATAAAAATCAGTTCAATGCATTAAAGAAGTTTAGATCATATTTATTTTTGTGTTTTGAATGTGGTTTTTTTCCCTTCAAATTAATTTTTTTAATATTTTTTTATTGTTTTAATGTACTAATATCAAAAATAAATTTTAAAAAATAAAAATAGATATTATTTTAATAAATTTTCAAATGAAAAATACTTCAAAAAATAACTACTACTACAATAATAAATACAATATATAACATGGAGATAACTCGACTTCTTCTCAATGATAGCCTTGATCAATTCGAATAAATGATTTCCTTTCAATTCTTCGAAATAAATAAAGTTTCCAAAACCTATGGTGTTTTTTATATTATCGATATAGTTAAGCGAGTTAAGGCCACGTCATAACTAAAATTATGAAAATGATTTAAGGCATAGCAATCAAAAGTCTAACCAAGTCCCTACTTTATATCGAATCATCGATATAATTGTGCTTGATTTTCCCTTTAATATTCGGTAATTATTTGCCGAAACTCCTTTTTCTCTCCTCACAGACCAACCTCGGGAAACCCTTTTCTTCTATAAAAATTAGACTGACGTTAAAATGTATATTGCACATGTTCAGCAAGAGCAGCAGCAGCAGTCAACACATTCACACTCGCTGACGGACGGTTCATGGTGAATGTATATCCACACGTGGACGGCTGGCAGTCAGAAAACGTGCTCCGTGAGGCCATTTTGGTAAATACAGGATGAAAATGGACCAAAAAGTGGTGGTTATAAGCTAAGACTTTTTACGAAAGGAGTGGAAGATGCCACGTCACCCAGCAACCTTCTAAACCTCGGACCCTTGCCGACAAGTACACCAAATTAATATTATAATCCTTCAATCATGTAATTACAATGTAGCAGCAAACACGGTGATATTATTATTAAACCAATATCTTTAATTATTTGCCCCACTTGCTCAACCGAAACCCTTTTTCTTTTTTCTTTTTTCTTTTATCTTTTTTCTCTTTTCTCTTTCCTGCTTGGATTGTAGCTCGGAGCAGATATAGACACCACCCTTAACTCGAAAGGAAAGATGATAAAAGATAAGTACAGGACAAGATATGATAGGAGACAGGAAACACTATGTGATGGATAAGACTTCATGGTTTTGCCCATTTTGGGACCCTCTCTGGCTTTGTTCTCATCTCGACTCGTATATTGATTCTTGCTGTCATGATTAATTTATGGTGATTTAGGATATCAATCATGGGATTTGACATGTAATTACCCCTTAACTTTATGCCATCGAACCCATGCGTTTCAACCATGTCGAACTTCGAGCGCGTGTAGAACCCGTGGTAGTAATTTTTTTAAAAAGAAAATTTTAATTTTTTAAAATTTATTCTTAGACGCTGCAAAAGCTAGAAAATTAGGTATGCGTTGTGGACTCTAAGTTGAGTACAGGTACAGCTACGTTAACTTGGAATTAAAAAGAATAGTTTTAAATTAAATCTGACCGCACAAGACAATGATGATCTTGACGTGGGAAAATTGCTGTCTGAAAACTTTTTTTTTACCACGTACGCTTTTGGCACAGTGAGTTAAAGAGTCACCACCACGTTTACCACAAGAGAATCATCTATCGTACAAGATTTACACGAATATTTTAACGAGGATAGGACACGAGAAAAACCCACTCTCTCTAATAAATTCTTTTTAGCAAATCACATGTAACGTTACTGTCTATTTTGTCAAAACTTTTTTTTTTTTAGTTTAACGTGGATGTTCGGACCAGCTTGCGTGCACCTCGATTAATTTTACGGGCCCTGAAGTTAACGATCATATAAGCTTCCAGTGGCCATCTTATGAGCAACCACAAGACTCGAACCTGAGACCACAGAGGGAGCAAACATCTTAATCCCAAGCTCTTACCACTAGGCCACCACCAAGATGGTTCTATTTTGTCAAAACTTACAACTACATGACATTGTTTTGTTCAAGCGTACCATACCTTATCCAATCTAAGTTAGCTATGATTAATTTTGATAAATTAAAATAATATAGTTTTAAAAAAATCAAATCATATTTTATCGAGTTACAAAACTCTAATCAAGTTAGTGTTTATTTTTGCGGTCAAACAGTATCTTTAAAATTTCTTTTATTTTTTTTAGTGTTTTTGCATCGTTTTAGTGGGCTAATATTAAAATAAATTTTAGAAAATAAAAAATATATATTGTTTTAATATATTTTTAAATAAAAAACACTAAAAAAAACAATCAGACAAAAAACACTACCCCGGTCTACTTGCTTTTCTTGAAATCCAATCTGAACAGCGTCTTAAATCACCCGTAAACTAGGTTTAATAACACTGATTTTGTTGCAGTCGACCAAATTGCAAAAAGTTTAAAGGTGGAAGGTAGGTGTCGGATGCAGCAGGTCTCCATTTGTAATACTCATCCTTTTCTCGTACGCTTATGTTTTTTGTAGTCAAATTCATCCCTGTGTTAAACTGGTCAACTGTTGGGAAAAAAGAAAAATACAATACCTTTTGATTTGTGACAAGTGTTTCCTTGTTAACCATCAAGGTTGACATCGTCGTTGCACTTTGCTTCCGCATGTTCTCCGTGAAATGTAGATAGATAATGACAATATGATCTCGAATACCACCCAAGAAGATCATCACACGTACGTTCTATCTGTTCTTCACCACACAAAATGTCGAAAGATAATTAAAACCACTCGTTATTTTAGGAAAGACACCGAGGTTTTCACATAGTTAAAAGGAAGTGGTATGTTTCATGTTTTTTATCATCAATTTCTTTCGGTGTAAAATATTCTGACCATTTTCTTGACGAATTAATTTGAAAGATAGATTTAGTCTCCGGCCACGTTGTAATTCACGTATAAAATACGAAACAAAACATAATACCCGACTTTATTTTCATCTTCTAATGGATTAACTCCACCTTTACGTACAGGACATGCCAATACAAGCATCTTGCCTACCGTCTTCGTGTGTTCGAAAGTAGAGATTGTAATGGATGCACACGAGTCATGAGGTTTCTAATCTAAATTTATATTCTACTTATTACTCACCGGGCGAAGAAATTGCATATTTATGTATTATTTATTGGGTTTTACTGTTGTTTAATATTCAACAAAAAATAAAACAATAATAATAATCTATTTTTTAAGTGTGTGTGTATATATATATCTTAAATGATAAAATAATAAATATTACACATGCGTGTGTTTTATATCAATATGTATATTATATTGATTAAAAAATATAAATTTTCTACATAGATATAATTACATAGTATAAATATATATCTCGAGCTAGATTTGGATAAAATTTAATAATATTAATATCATATTTATTATACTATCAAATAATTATTTTAAAAAAATCACTCATTTAGTTCGATAGCAATACATATTCAAATTAAATTGTCGTGTCACTATTAGAAAGAGAATAAAAAATAAATAATTTTGAGTGACGCTCACAGATGCTAAATTTAGTTTTACCTGGAATCAAGTGTTTACATGGCATATTCTAGCGACAATAAACTTGTATTTCTCGTCATCGTACTTTTTTTAATTAATTAAAACGATATAGTATTTTATAATAGGAACCTAAGAACTGTTAGATTATTATAACACGGCCTATAAATTGAATAATCTATTATTTTATGTCAAACATCAATTAATTAAAGAAGATCATTCTGATCTAAGCAGTGACGTAATCAGTAGTCAGTGGTGCACGTGCGAATTTCGTATACGGTCGCATCTCCCCGGTCTCCACAGTCCAGCGCCAGCCACGCAAAAACAAACGGCTCACGAAGAGCGCATGGGAGAAGAGAACCAGCATTTTTCTGTGCTGCCGGCAATGCCACCGCACCTTATCTTGTTTTGAAAAGGTATTTTGTTTACGCGGAACCCAATGATTGGGTGGTGATTATTTGACGATCTAGATAACGAAAAATTGGATAAATTGTTTAATGAGCACACAAAATAAATAAAAAATGGCGAATTGATATGGGAGAAAAAGGTTTTGACAAAATAGTAGAGTTTGATTGAAGTTTAGAAACGCGAAATGGTCAATTTGTATTATTTCTAGTTCAATTGGTCGAATAATTTGTAAAAATCTGTGAATCGATCGATTGATTTAAAAAATTAGAAGATTTCCTCTTAAATTTAGACATGTCTCATTGGTTTTATAAAATACATTTGTCATATTATCCACGTAATCTATTTTGAGATAACCTCATTTAATTATGACAAAGTTACACTTGTTTACTTAGAATCATCCGCTACTATGTTAAACAATAATTTTTTAAAATTTTAATTGCAGTCTATTTTTTATTTTACAAGATGGACAAAGACAATTATGACTCGTAAAACATATTTGAAAGAAAAATTTCATAAAATTATAGTTTTTGTGAGAAACGGATCCAACCACTCATCTATTTAAGATAAAAAATTAAAATTTAACCATGTTATATTTTTAAAACACGACATTGTTAAGTTGTGCTATTTCGTTGTAACTTCTTAAAACAATATTATGTTACTAATTTTTTATGTTTAGCGCGCTGATTTTATAAAAAAAATCTTGAACAAATATAGGTTAGCGTACACCGGTAAATATTATAGATTAACCAATAAAACTTTGTACGAATCATTAAATATATACAAATCATTAATCAGAAATGCAAATATTTTTATATTTAAAAACATGAATATATTTATATATAAAATGATATAATTAATAATGCATCAATCATGACACGATGTGGACAAATTTAGTGACGCGTAGAAAATTGATTGATGAGTTGGTTTTATAACATTAGATGATCAACTAGGTTTATCCAATATATATATATATAAAGAAGATAGGTTTTCAGCAACATAAACTACCGCTCAATTTGGTCTTTTTAATATTTGCATTTAAACGTCACTTTTAGCTTATTATAAAAGTTGGGGAATATATGCTTTTATTATACCCAACTTTTATATGATTCTCTCATGATCAGTTTTTATATATATTTTTTAAGCATGTCATGTTTCTTTTTCGTAGAAGGAAGTCATCTACTTGACACTCCAAAATTTCTAAAAGATGGGATAAAAATTGCTTCTTGAGCTGTAACTTGTAAACATGGTACCACCAAATAAAGACTTGGTTCATCATGTCTGGATCTTGACTATATAATTTATACTCTGATCTAATTAGAACGTGTGTGTGTATATATATATATATAATTTCATTTTTTTAATGTTTCTTCTTAAATTCAAACTTTAATTTTTTAGTAGGAAGATGAATAGTAGATATTAAATAATTAAACCCACTTACTATCCTAAATTTTTTAGATTTTTTTTAAACCTAGTGAAGATATCACCGGGGTAATTTTCTCGAACAATATCAATTTTTGATATTCATTCATGACCCATACTTCTATATTCAAGGATGAAACAAAGATAATCATATAGCAGGTGGCCTAGTGTTGAGAGTTTGGGACCAAAAAGTTTGCTCTCCCTGTCATCTCGAGTTCGAGCTCCGTGATTGCTAATATGATCGTCACTGTAGATTTATATAGTCGTTAACTTTAGGGCTCGTGAAATTAGTCGAGGTGCGCTCAAACTGACCCGAACACACATGTTAATAAAAAATAAAACAAAGATTTGATGTGGATTGTGGATTCAAAAAAAAAAAAGCTTGAAAATAAAATAAAACGGGGGGTGGAGTGGAGGGTGGGGTTAGAAAGACACCGTGTGATTTATGGAAAGTAAAGTATACATTTCAATGTGATAAATTTTATTTTAAAAATATTAAATTAATAACCTTTCAAGTTTTCAAGATTTTCAAATTCTTGAAACGCCATATAATCATTAATCTCACATATGGTTCCATCCTTTAAATGCTCGTGAAATTATTATTTTTCTCACAATCTCAATCGTTATTGATTTCAACCCAAAATAAATTTACGAATAGCCACGTGCCACACGGTTAAGGATATAAATCTGCTTGGAAAAAAAAGAGGGAACACATAGTTTGATAATAATAACTAGTTACATGACCCGCGTGATGTTGGAGGTCTTTTTTTTTCATAAAAAATATAAAAAAAACTAAGATTTAAAAGTTTTAGGTTTTTCTACAAAGCTATACCCAAAAGTCTTGGGTTTAGCTGCAACGTCTTACCTAAAAGTAATATTTATAATATTAATAATAACATTAAACTTGTATGATTCAAGTTTAAGTAAGTCTGGCTGCAACACCGGACCCAAGAATATTGGATGTGGGTCTGGCTATAAGGTTGTGTCATAAAAATATGATAATTAAATAGATTAATTAAAAAGAAAAAAACAAAGAAAAAAAACCAACATGAAGAAAAAAACTAATGAAGAAAAAGAAAAAAAATCTGAATTAACTGGGTTAACCCTTCAAATCAGGTTAACCCGTAAAACCTGAGATTCGCGTCATAAAAGTTTGATAACTAAATAGAAAAAAAATTGACGGGTTTACCTAGATTTAACTGGATTAACCCATCAAACCAAGTTAATCCGTCAAGCTCAGGATACGTGTCATGAAAGTCTGATAATTAAATAGAAAGAAATTTAACATCAACAAACTAAACTAAATGAAAAAAATTAATTAAAAAAAAAAATATATGGGTTAACTCGTCAAATCAAGTTAATCCATCAAACTCGGGATCCGTTTCATGAAAATCTGATAACTAAATAAAAAAATTAACATTAACAAACTAAATTAAACAAAAAAAATTTATTAAAAAAAACAAAAAAAAATAAAGATAGTTCTATAATATAATATAATATAATAATTATAATGATAATATAATATAATAATTATAATAATATAATATATTAATAAGTGAAAGGATAGTAATAATAATTATAATATAATATAATAATTATAATAATATAATATATTAATAAGTGAAACGCGTGGGGAAGCTACAGTGATTCCCCACGCATTTTAGAGTATTACTTAATAATAATAATAATAATAAAAGGTCAGGAAGGAAGGATAAATACAAATTGGCGAATCCTCTTCAGTTTTATTGATTTTTTTTGGCTAGAAAAAGGAGAGGTAGCTGTGTAAACTGCAAACAGGTGGCATGGCCTTGCGGTGCTTTTAATACAGTATTAACATCTCGCTGAGCTGCCCACAATTTTTTAGCTGTCGCATCTAATTAATAAATACTTTGTTTGTTTGTTTTTCAGAATTAGAAAAAAAATCAATAGATGTCAATTCTTGTTTTTGTGTTTAAAAATTATTTTTTAAAAAAATTATATTTTTAAATTTTTTCTATGTTTTTAAATTATTTTGATGTGCTTGTGTTAAAAATAAATTTTTAAAATTAAAAAATTATTTAAATATATTTTCAAGTAAAAAATATTTTTAAAAATAACTAACATATAAAAAACAAGCAGCGGATTGAGTTTATAACCCGTCTCTGGATAAATCAGGCAGGTATATATAACCTCAATGCATTCAAAGTAATGTATATAAAGACTTTGAATGTAATTGAAATTGTTTTGTATAGTTTTGAGGGATTGGCCAAGTGGTTAAAGATATAATTTTTTTACCTAGAAAAAATGATTAAATTCTTTAAAATGCATGACATCAATATAAAAAATTATTATTTTAAAGATTGTCAAGAAAAAATTTAATATTACACGATAAAAACTTTCATCTTGAAAGAAGAGAAAGAAATTGTCTGGCCTGGACCATCAATTAATTTTATTTTGCAAAACAAATAATCAGATTTCTTAGTTTTGATGAGAGCGAAATATTTAATCAGTTGATAATCAAGGTTTCCTTTCTTGAAGGACAGCAGGAGAGGAACGGCTTGGGTTTCAAATTAGGTGAGCAATGTGGCCCGAGATAGAGATTTTTTTTAAATAAAGGTTTAATTCCATGGCAGCTCTTCCGTGCAACCATTGATCAAAATCAGATAAAATAAATACAGATGGTCAACGTGTAACCTCTGTGGGTTGTGACTATCAAAGGTTGTGTAATTAACTAGATTAAAGAGTCCTTGTCATGGCTAATTTCAATACGAATATACCCAAATAGTATATATAGATGTGGTAATTTTTTAATTTGGGAGCTAGAGCAGTCCAAATATGGGGTGGGAGGGGGACCAATGGGGTGTTAGGAATACAATAAATGTGATGTTTAAGGTACTTAACAAGGATTACCCCAAAGAGGAAAGGTTCTATGTGAGGAGATACGAAAGATTCTTGGTGTTTTTTTTGTCTTTTTGAAGCCAATCACCTCTGTCCTGTCCTTCCACTGCTCTTTCCTATTGTTTCCAGATGGGGGAAAGTGAACGGCCCAGATTTGGTTGTAAGGCTATTCACCTTTTCTGATCGATGTTGATTGGTCTGGTTTTCATTATTATTATCACTGACAAATGACAAGACCTCCCTGTCTCCATTAAGGTTTCTCTTTCTATGCTCAGCTTTTCTTCTCCACACATTTGGTGGTTGGCTTCTGCTTACAATCTTACTAAAATACCCTCCAAGGTTTTTCTTTTGTCTGGGTGCCGCTCCAATACACTTTTTGGCTCATTCGGATTTGACATAAATGCCTCTCATATGTCCATGCATGTCATAACCTTTTCAAAATGTCTAAAATAACCTCACCTTACGTGCGTGGAAACGAAACCCCCCTCTCCTTCTCCTGTTCTACTTGAAGTCGCAAGGCTGTTGTTTTTGACACGAGCCAATAAAACACCTCAAAGGTAACTCCATCAGCTGAACATATTGAGTTATTCCCAGAGAAATCAGTGCAGGAGTTACGTACATTCTCTTAAAACGTACTGTACAAAAGGAATAACTATGGACCAAAAAAGACTAATTATAGCTGCTAGAGATTAATTAGAGTTTAAACAATAACGAGAATTTAGTTGATTACAGGTAGCATGGCGCCATGCTTAACAACCTCATGGCAGCTAGAATATCGATCACAGAGGCGGTTCTATGGTACAGCAACTGGGGGTTGTCAAGCATGCCTACTTAGCATACCAAACAGTTAAAAGTACAGTTCTAGACCTCATAGAATTATATATAGCACGGCAACCATTTGAAAAAAATTGAAGGGCTAAAATATGGATTTGTGCACATACACAGTTCCATAGCACAACAACTTGAGGTTCTCAAGTGTGGATATATACTTTAATTAGCACGTCTGAAAATAAAAGGCATGAACTTGCGCACATATATAATATGACACAAAAGCTTAATTAAATTGAAGTCACAAAAATGATTTTATATTGCTATTTAATAAGTAAGCATTCACGGGTTGGGGAATTTGTCTTCGAAACATTTACCTTCTGTAAAGGCAAAGGCAGTTGTAATTGATACTTAGATTGTAGCTAGAAGCTCATTGATTCGGTTCTCTGGACTCTCTTCATCACTGTCATTAGAAAATGATATATTACCTATTCTCCATGATAAACAATACATGATAAGAGTTGTTTTGAAGTGTTGAAGTTGATTTTCATTGGCCCGGCAAATTCGATCTGCCTCTCACCAATCAAAAATCACCATGTGAAATATTTTTTTTAGCACTCAATGAGCGACCTAGACTCTGATGAGGTGACTCAATTCCCAAAGTGTGCGTATTTTTCAGTCCATGAACTGCCAAAATTCTCTTCGAATGGCAGCCAAGTTCTTTCGATGTAGTTAAGAACCAGCACAAATTCTTTACTTTGAACCTCAAACAGACGCCAAGCTTCATCAGATAACGATTCATCATGAGAGTTTATCAACTTCATCCAATCGGATAGAAATGTCTCCTGATCACTTGGATTTTCAAAATAACGACGCTTCCATGTTTTTATCCAGATGCCAACCACATAACATATTAGCTGCTCTCGGAAAGGCAACTTTGATTGCCTTCATAGGAGCCAGCTCTCTATTAGGAACAACTATCGAGGGTTGATTATCTCCCACGCTGTCATTTTCTTCCTCCTTTCCCATGAAGGTGAAACGTGTATAAAAGGTCTGACTGAGTGCATGTTAACATCTCTGTTAGGGTTGTACCGTCAAATTCTTGGGCATTGTCTCACAAAATCTATGAATTATAATGAAATGTAAAGCCACGCGCTTTTTCTGAAAAGGGGCATGGGGCTCTGGGTGTTTCAATTTTGCAGGAAGCATTAAAGTCTGAGAAGTGTAGGCCTAAGGATAGTTTGGGCATTTGAAAAAACGAAATTCATGTGCTGTTTCGTTAAGGGCAGTTCTGTCTATCACTATAAGACAAAGAAGAATTGGAGCAGTTCTTTTGTCTGTTTTCCCCTCGTTTCTTGTATGCCACCTTAACACCTTCTCCACCCCTTAGAAATAATAAAGAAAAGGAAAAAAATCTTTCACCAAGTATTTAATGAAAAGATCCATCTAGATTTTCAGGACACAGACCTGGCAACTCGCTGCGATAATCCATTATTATTACGATACAATTATTTATTATTTATTAGTACTATTCTCATATTTTTAAATTATTTTAATATTTTAATGTTAAAAATAAAAAGAAATATCTCAGATAAAAAACATGTATTTGTAAAATTAAAGTTTATCGAGTGATTTAATCTTGAAAAATGAAACTTAACGGGTTAGGTTCTGAATTTGCTTTTTAGAAGCAACCAGTTCGAATCCACAAATCTCAGGGTTATTAAAGGCTTATAGAGTCGTTAACTTCAGAACCCGTAGGATTAATTAAGGTGCGCACAGATTGACCGAACACGCACATTAATCTAAAAAAAAAAAGTTTATCAAGTGATTTTCCCGATTAAAGCAACTAATACTTGGAGAATTTCATGTAGCAGACAAAAAAAATAAATATAAAAGCCTCCCATCATTGAATAAAAATAACTGTATATTTATTCTGGAGGTGGGTCAGGAAGTAATTTTAAATGTGCAATTTTGTGGTCCAAGGATGGTACAAGCATTTGCCTTCTCGTAGATGAGAGGAGGCACTCGCTTTGGATCCTTTAAGAACAAAAAAGAAGAAGTTATCTTCCACGTGGTTCGTGGTTCAAAGTGAGAAACTCTTCGGTCTATTCGCTCACACCCTGACATTGTTTTCATCTTTCTCCATTTGTCATGTTTAGCTTGTCATTAAAATTCCAGGAATATAAGTAATTTATCTTTTTATTCTTGAAATTAAGAGCATCCAATTTGATAATAATATTTTACTATCATGAGATGTTTTGCATATTAAAATTACTCTACGACTCTCTTAAACTCAATAAAAAAACAAATTATATATAAAACAATATAAAAAGTTTATGGAAAGTTGAAAACGAGACGACTAGGGTGGGGGTGCATGCCTTTGATCTAAGCATAGAGTACACAAGTAGCCCTCACTCCCTCTACCGTTGATGACACGTAAGTCAGAGATTTAAAGGACCGGACAAGACAGAATAGTTACTTTCACTGTTTGTTTCTTCGTCTTTTTTTTCTCAGCCTTTCCATGCCACCTTTTACTCCTCGAAAAGGCAAAACTTATGTTACTCGATATAATGTAAAAATCGAGCGATGTAATATCGTGCAGGCAAGAAATTCAATTCAGTTATGAAAAAAATAAAAATTATGACAGGAGATGAAAACAAGCTAGGGATGCCATCGCGCTGTATGGTAAAACGAGTGTTTTTTTAAAAAAACAATTATCAAAAAATAATATAATTTTATTTTCGAATTGTTTTGACGTGTTAATATAAAAATAAATTTTAAAAATTAAAAAATATTATTTCTAGATATTTACAAGCATAAAATATTTTAAAAAATAACCGTTATTATATTACAAACTAGCTAATTAGATTTTCTAAAAAATAAATCATGACACCCTTCATACTTGATCTTTCTTATTTATCTTATCAATTATATCAGTAAACAATATTTAAAATAAACATAGAAAATACTATTTTCCTCAATAATCATGAGAGTCATGTGTTCCAAAAACAATACACGGGAATACGAGCTGGAGTGAGAAAAAAGGACTTTGAACCTTATGACGTCAAAAAAAAATCCCACTTGACTAGAAGAATGGATGTTAATGGGTTTTAAAACGTGTATGGCTCGGAGGTATGGTGATGTTTTTAAAATGTATAATTTTTTCAAAATATAAATTATATTTTTAAAGGCTAAAAACATGTTTTTTATATAAATTCCGCTAAAATGAACCAAAACCACCTCTAAACCAAACATCCTATTAATAAAAAATGAATTCGAGAAGCACGCTTACAAAGAAAAAACGGTCTATTAGTGTAAGCTTTTGGTGTTCTTATATTTTATAAATGCAAGGGCTAAAATCCATTAAAATACTCTCCCGTGCACATCTATTTCCAGTTCATGCTTTCCAAATCCTGTGGCTAAAATAGCTACTATTAAATTTATATTTGAATGCAAGTTTTCAACCATCTAATTGATTAACGACAGCGAATGGGAATACATTTCAGAACATGCTTACCATAACTTAATCTCTTATATAGTTAGACTATAAAATTACATGGTGTTTTTGTAAAAATATTTTTTAAATAAAAATATATTAAAACGGTAGTTTTTATTTTTTAATAAAAATATCAAAAATATCAATTTAACATTTTTAAATAAAAAAATAGTTTAAGAATATTATAAAAAAACTGAATTGCAAAAACAAAGAAGTGATATCGCTTTGAGATTTTTGTGGGACCAAACAGCGAGGATAAAACGGCCCCGACCGTTGGATTTATTGACCAGTCTTTATATCATATGGGGACCGTGATATGTATACTTTTATTTGTTACGACAGCTGAAAAAAGAAATAAATCAAGACTGAGTGGTCCTAGAATGACGAAAAAAGTTCCAGATATAGTAATGGTCAACGTTATCCAGCACGACTTTTTTAGATCAGGCTACGATTTCCCCGTCCAATTTTTGAAGCCTGTTATTTGTTGCAACGTATATACATTAGCTGAAGCTTGATGTATTCTGTGTATGACTTAGATTTTATTCACGAGACAAAAAAGACAAAACGAGGTTGTTGGAGAGTATATCGCTCTTGTTCCGTTAGCAGTCATATTATTTTTTAAAATATTTTTAAAAAATAATATTAAAATAATATTTTTTTATTTTTTAAAAATACTAAAAATAAATTAATTTAAAAGAAAAAAAATTAAATTAAAATTTACTCTCAAACACCCCTTCCGTAATGCAAAGACAAGCTGTGTGTATTCATTACATTGCTGACCGGCCTTTTATTAATTACAAGTTGAGCTACGATATTTATTGCTTGGAAAATTGTAATATACGACAATTTCAACTTGAAAAATTTATGAATAAAACCGGACACATGTACTGAAAATAATATTGTTGATGATACGATCGAGTTTTATGAAATTATATATATTTATTTTTGTATGAATAGGTACATTTTTTATATATCTATTTTGTAAAGTGGAGCATGTTTTGCTAAGAACAAGCTATGTAAGCCCTGTTTGAGAGTGCAGTCTAAATAGAAGTTTACTAGAATTAAATTTTATTTTTTTTTTATTTTATATTTTGATGTATTGATATTAAAAATAAATTTTAAAAATAAAAATATATATATTTTAATGAATTTCTAAACAAAAAAATATTTTAAAAAACAATCGATATCTCAGTCTCGGGAGCTTTTTAGTAATTCTAATTATTAAAATATTAATAAATCAATATAAAAGGCTGAGATGTGCTACGCATGCGTCAACACGTCATCATCCCCCGGCTAAACGAGCGGCATGTGGGATGTATTACAATGTCTAAAATCCACCGATCGTCATGTCATCCGATGAGTCAGGTGGTGGTATAGCTATTCGTGTGGCGTGTTTAGCCTAGTTAGTGCGGTTCGACAATGATGAAGGTTTTTTTTATTTATTGAGCCTTGAGTTTTGTAATTTGTTCTAATTTCTTTTTTGTGAGGTTTATCTCTGTCTCATATCTCAAATCATGAGTTATTAAAGTTAAGTTGGTTTGACTCAAGTTTTTTTTTTTTGTGTTTGCTAGATCTACCTCTTTTAAAATGTTTTTTTTTGTTAATTAAATTAAATTAATTTATTTTATCCTTCAATATTAAATTAGCCTTGTATTGCCTAGGTTTTTTTGATGCTCTTTGTTAGATCTTGATCTTTTAACAATAATATTTTTTAATTAAATTAATTTACATCACCGTTCAACATCGAAATTGTTTTATATTGAGCTTCTTAGTTGAGTCTAGGTTTGAAATGAAATGATTTATAACTATATGAGATTAACCTGGGCTTAGAAAGTTCATCGAGATTTACTTGATTTTTTTTAGCTCATTTGTCTTATGTTTATCCTCAAACGTTTTTTTACTTCTTTTTTACTCTAATTCCTATGAGATTTTCCATTCGTTTTGAAAAAAACATGTGTTACTTAAAGCATTTTTTTGTTTTCGGTATTTGTTCAATTTAAGATTTTTAGGAGGATTTTTGCTTTTGAATTAAATAAAAGCATCAAATGTTTTTCGTCCCTTACTCCAAATACTTTTGAGACCTAAGCCAACCTATTCCTCGGGTCCTCTGGGTTACGAATCAATCTATTGGGTTGAATATTTTGAGCATCAAATGATGTATTTTAATTTTGATTATTTTTTTTTTTAAAATATGGTCCTCACTCATTTGATTTTTATTTTTATTTTGGATTCTTTTGTGAATATGTGGACTTAGAAATTTTTAATTTGGCCCTTCATTTCAATATTTAATGATATTTTAGGTTTTGGCCCTCGATATTTTGGTTTAAAATTTTTATTCTTGACACCTTTATTAAAATTTGATTTATTTTTAATTTTATCATTAAATCCATAATCTTAGTTTTTTTTTAATTTCATAACCCGAGTTTGCAAGTATTTTTTTTTTATCTATTTTGTTTATTGATTTTTTTCTGATTTTATCTTTTATTGTTTGGATTCTCAGGGATTGATGTTGAATATTTTTTTTCCGTTCTCTTTTTATGGTGTGAAGCTGTGATTTTTTTTTAATACACTGAGAGCGCCTTGTCATCATTTTTTCACACTTTAAAAAATCGAGTCGTCTCGTAGTGAAGCGCAAGCAAACTATTTAATTACAGTTTCCAAAAGAAATTTGATAAATGTTTATTTTATTTCAAAATTCTCCTGTCTCGACTGCTATTCTCCCAACTTCATCTAAAAACGTCCATCAAAGATCATGTCCTCCATTAATTTACCAAGAAAACATCAGCTTGAAAAATAAAAAAATAAAAAAATGTGCATGAATAGTAGAATTGGATTATTCCATTTTAATGTCAAATTAGTAACTTCACTGTAAAAAATAAAACGAATTTATCAATCTAACATCATATAATTTTAAAAGAATAATTATATTATAATGAAAAAATAATTTTACCCTTAAAGAATTTAGTTTTTTCTTTTTTATTAATTGCTCATGCACCGGTAGAATCAATTTTTTTGTTTTTAGTACACCGCCTCTTGTATTGATAATAAAAAAAAAGGTTTGAATTTGCTCTCCAGAGATTACCAATTCGAGTTTCACAAGTCTCGGGGCTACTGAAGGCTTACATGATCGTTAACTTCAGGGCCCGTAGAAGTAGTCGAGATACACGTAAACTAACTCGTATACCATATTAATCTAAAAATAAAATAAAATAAAAAGGTAGAGCGACTCAAGACTTGTTACTTGATTTATTAAGTTTTGTTTCAAATGATTTGAATTTCTCTCAATTGAGGGAAATGATTTGAAATTGAATTTGTTGTTGTTAAGTATGGGAATTTCAATATGGAAACCAAGAACTATCAAAGAGAATAATAGTAACAATGGCTATTAGTTAAGTTCCCATTCAAAGAGAAATTATGAAATATGATTTCAGGATCGAGTTTTGTTGTTGCTAATATAATAGTCACTGAAAGTTTATATGTTTATTAATTTTAGGACTCGTGGGATTAGTCGAGGTACGCGCAAGCTGATCCGGAAACCTATATTAATAATAAAAAAAAGAAATTATAAAATATTCCCTCCTTATTTACATAAAACGACAGTGAAGAAACTACACACAGATAATAAGAGAAATTATTTAGTAGAATAGGATTCACACTCTCTTTCCCATATAAAGATAAAATTCATAAATAAATTTTATGGTTGGATGGGTGTGTTTTAACTAAAAACTGTCACCCTTCCAAGTCTTTCAAATGATAAATGATTTTAATTACCAGTAAATGTAAGTAAACAGTAATAATCATGTTTGGAACTGAAAATGGGATTGGCCGACAAGGAAGCAAAATTAAGATCTGTGAAAAATATTTGGAGCGCAGGTCTCACCTATAACAGGCATCCCAAAACACAAGGGTAGGTGCAAGAATATTACCCTTCACGGTTTACACGTCCCCATCTCCTCCTCGCTCTCTTATTTTTCTTTTCTCCCCGTCCTTCGGCTTTAAGCCAGACAGATGCCTCTCTCCATCTAGTCTCTCCATTTGATCGTCAAACTCTTTAACTTCTTATCTCTCTAGGGACTTTTACAACAACATTGCAGGCCGTTCTCTCTCTCCCCATTTGTCCTTATAATCTGACAGACAGGCAGTTCTTCCTCTACCTTCACATACCCTTGCCTTCTTTCTTTCCTTCTTTGTCTTTCAAATGTACTTTCTTTAAGGTTTCCTGGTCACACCTTACCAGCAGCTCTTCAAGTCTCTCTTCTTCTTTTGATCCCATCCGTTACGCTCAAGAAACTCTCTCTCAATTTCTCTTTTCCTCAGCCAAAAGAAAAAAAAAATTGTTTGTATATTAATCTGTTCACTTTCATGTGCCTCTTTTGCTGAGTTTTCTTGAACAAGAAATCATTTTTGGAATGGGTTTTGCTTGTCTTGGCTATTTTCTCTGAAAGATTAAACACTAATAAGTAAGAACCATAACATAAGCTAAAGAAAAGAGCATCATGTTGGATCTCAATCTTGGTATCACCTATAGTGATTCATCTTGTGATGATAACAACAAGAATGGTATGATGGTAATTGTTGATGTCGAGAACCACCATCACCAAGAAGAAGAAGAAGCTTCGAGGACTCGTCAAATGGAAGATTCAGCCGCTTCAAACTCCTCCACTATCAACACTACAGAAGATGAAAACTCCTCAAACAACAGTAACTCTGCTTTCATTTTTGATATCTTGAAGAAAGATGAAAATTTTACCAGCACTACCACCATTGATGCTTCAAAGCAGACAAACCCAAACTGTGATTTCACTACCCAACAACTTTCTCCTCAAAGAAGTGGGTTGGAATTTAATTTGCAGCCGGGCTTGGCTGGAACAACAGCTACAAGACCACAGTGGTTGAAGCTTTCACAGATGGGGTCTAGTGGGGAGGCAGAACTGAGAATTGTGCAGCAAAAACAGCAGCAAGCGAGGAAGAGTAGGAGAGGACCAAGGTCTAGAAGCTCACAGTATAGAGGAGTGACGTTTTATAGGAGAACTGGGAGATGGGAGTCACATATCTGGTGAGTGTGCATGAATTTGCTAATGAGATTTGTTGCCTTCCTAAATTGGTTAATTGTTTTCTTTCTCTCTTTCCTTTTTTCTTATGCGTGTGTTGAAGAGAGTTGCCTGGTTATTTTATTCAATGATCTTGATTTTTTTTTTAATTGGTACAGGGATTGTGGGAAGCAAGTATATTTAGGTAAGTAAATGGATGATCTCATGGAGTGACTGAAATTTCTGGCAAGATATTAATTTTGGATGCGATCTTGAATTTATGATGTATTCATGAAGACAATTCATAAACTATTCGTCTTTTTATCGTAAACAGGTGGGTTTGACACTGCTCATACTGCTGCAAGGTAGGAATTTTGTTATTTTTCCTCTCTTATGGTTCGAAGTAATTCCTGTCTTGAGTAAATGAGAAAGTGTACCTAATTTGTTCCATGTTCCTGCTTTAAATGGAGTTGTTTTTTTTCCTGAATTTGGATCTTATTTGTTCAGGGCATACGATCGAGCAGCAATTAAGTTTCGGGGAGTTGATGCAGATATCAACTTTAATCTAAGCGATTATGAAGAAGATATGAAGCAGGTGGGGATTCTGTTTAATCATAAATTGTTATCTTTTTCCTTCTTTTTGGTTGGGTGAGGGGGTGGTTGTGGATATTAATTGCAATATTGGTTGATATGCAGATGAAAAACCTTAACAAAGAAGAATTTGTTCACATCCTTCGTCGCCAAAGCACCGGTTTCTCACGAGGTAGCTCAAAATACAGAGGTGTGACTCTTCACAAATGTGGCAGATGGGAAGCTCGAATGGGGCAATTCCTTGGAAAGAAGTGAGAACCCTTAAACTGAACAAAAAAATTAAAAAATTGCTATTATGAAATGATTTTAGGACATGTAATTGTTCAAAACTCGATAAGCATTGTTGTATACTTCAGTTGGACTCTAAAAAACTTAATAATCAAGAAACACGATTTAAGATGTCTATTTCGAAGAGAAAAATGCTCAGGCAACACTTTCTCTGATTATCAGGTATATTTATCTTGGATTATTCGACAGCGAAGTAGAAGCTGCAAGGTCCTTATGATCTTGAATTTGATCTCTTTGATTCTAATTGTTACTCATATCTGGATAATTTTTAAACCCTAACACATAATTCCACCTTCATTTTCTTATAATCCAGGGCTTATGACAAGGCAGCCCTCAACTGCAATGGAAGGGAAGCAGTAACCAATTTCGAGCCTAGCGTTTATAAAGGAGATACGGTTTTCGATACGAATTATGGAGGTACAAATAGACCATTATGATACTGTAAAGGGACGGAGGTTTTTCCTTGTTGATTATTAATATAGCATTTTCTGTTGATATGAATGCAGGAAGTGGCCACAATCTTGATTTGAGCCTTGGAATTTCTCAGCCAACGAATGATCCTAAGGGGAATGACAATTTGGGAGATGGCCATTGTAGTTTTGGTGGTTGTGAAATACCCATCAAAGAGAGACAAGCGGTATTATTCTCTCTAAGATGCCCGAAACTTGGTGTTTTTTTTTTTGTTTTATTTTTTTTATCATGATCACTGTTAAACTTGTTCTCGTTGCTCTTGTCATTCTTTGGGCATATGTTAATACATGTGGCTGGTTTTAGTCCGTTCTCTTCTCAAAATGTTTGTAAATATAGCTGTTGGTAATTGATACCCCATTGTGTTATAGAAGGCTGAGGGCACTGCTGCTGCACGTATGGGTTTAGAGACGCTTCATGGTCTACCAATAGCATCGAGGAACCTTCCGACATGGTCTGGCATGTTCCCTGGTTTAGCATCAAGCTATGAGGTAGTTCAGTTCTATTTATTTTCCCTTCTTCGTTTACAGATGATTTAGCTTCCAAGAATAACTAACAGACAACAGCAGAAAAACTGTTCCATAAAATTTAGCATCTGAAAAAACATATTGGCCTGGATATTTGAACGAAGAAACTGCTTTTGAATTAATCAGGTGTTTGTTTATGCATTTCAAACTATGTTTGAGGGCGTTTTAAAATTGTGTTTGACATGAAAAAGCATCAAATTAGTGTTTTTTTAGTGCTTTCCGATGATTTTAATGTTGTGATATTAAAAATAAATAAATAAAATATTTTGATGTATTTTCAAGCTAAAAATACATTGCACTACAATATGAAATACTCACAAATACTCACCGGGTGTTACGGCAATGACCATTGTTTTGTTCGTAGTCTAAACATCAAAATGCCATCGATTATCATTTATGATATTTGAGGACATCATTTTAGGAAGTAGTGTCATGCCAGTTGTGACATTGTAACTAGGTGCTTCTTTTCCAATCTCCAAAAAATGTAATGTCTATAGGGCTCCTGCTCATTTACATGTCATCTTCAATTGAAAGAAATGTTTTTAATATCAACTGTCGGTGCTGATATTTTTCATATTAGTTTTTGTACTATTATTGATTTGATCATATGCTGCAGGAAAGGACTCCGGAGAAGAGGTTTGAAGCAGTTTCTCCACCGAGATTCTCAAGCTGGCCATGGCAGATAAATGGCAGCAACAGTGTTGCTGCTACAATGCCACAGCTCTGTGTTGCAGCATCATCAGGATTCTCTTCTTCGACCAAAACTGTTCCTTCAGCTACTCTTCCATTCAACCAACAGAACCATTTCGCCAACAACAACCCGCGACTTGCTGCCTTCACCACATCTGCCACCAACCCCTCGTTTTACTACTCTTATACGAGCTAATTAACGTTAACACCTTGAGTGCATTTGCCATTGTGCTAAATTAAGCGAGCAAGAAAACTGAATCAATTGGAGTCTGGAGTTGATACTATTTTGATTTGTAATATAACATGAAGCATAGATATGCTAACAATCTGTTCAGCTGCATCAAGAGAAATCGTTGAGGATTCCGAATCCTCGTCATTTTTCAATGAAGTGGTCACTCTCAGACTAATTTACACCATTATAGGCTGTAGCCCTGCAAAGCAATGCTTTCAACTTGCTCAGGTTGCAGCAACGTTTTCAATTATCAGTCAGTGGACAAAATCTCTATAAGCTAATGTATACGCACAGAAATATAACAAAAAAACTAGCGAAGAACTGATGATAAAATATTTTACAACTGCATAAAACTATCAGTAGTTTAAGCTTTCAGAAAAACGTTTTCTACATCAATATACCCAGTTCTCTTGATTTCAATAACATTTGAGAAAGATAATGAATTCATATCACTACTTGGATGTTTCTTCTTGTCTTCCAGGATAGACAGAGTAGTGTGTCAGAGGGCAGAAGCTGGTAAAAAACGCATCTCGTTCTCTATTTGCTATTAATTTACCTCAGATTAAAGCCTAGCTGGTTTAGCGATATCTAAAATATAATTTATATTATTTTTTAAACTTAATTTATAAATTATAATAAGAAATTTTTGATTTAAAATCCCATTTAAACCAAGTTTTAAATTAAATTAAAAAATATTAATATAATAAAATTAATTGATAAAATTTTTTAGTAATTTGATTTATCTAATCAAACCCAATCATGCTTTCTCCAGTAATTTTTTTAAAAATTATTTTAATAAAATTAATCTAATGACTCAATAGCTTATCCAACAAAAACTTTTTTCAAGTCATTCTCGTGTGGAGTCTAATAACTAAGTAAAAACTAACAAAATCACTTGAACAAGGTTAAGGTTTTTTTTTTCTATGAATGTTAAAAAAAACAACGCTTTCCTCTCAATAAAATATATTTTTTAACTGTAAAAAAAACAACAGTCTAGTAACCATGTCAAAAACGGTAAAATCACTTTCACAAGGAACTTCTTTTCTATGAAAGTTAAAAAAAAAAAAAAGTACCATTTTTCTATCTACAAAATATTTGTTTTACAAAACAGACCAATCTTCAAAGATGGACCCTCAAAACCCAAGCTCAATCCCTCTTCTCCTCCCTTCTTCTACCCCCACCCCAAAAAATGTGGCGGACCATTGATGCTCACTTGAGAACAGTCCGCTTACCTGTACGTACTGTCCTCCTCTCTCACCACCAATACCCTCCCTCCCTCCCTCCTCTTAAACCACCAAAATCTCTCCATTTTTTTTCTCTCTCCGAAACCCTAACTATCTCCTCATCAACCCCCTATCCCCCCTCTCCAATTCTCGCTTTCACTACACGCTGCATT
Source organism: Populus trichocarpa (assembly GCF_000002775.5). NCBI lineage: Eukaryota > Viridiplantae > Streptophyta > Magnoliopsida > Malpighiales > Salicaceae > Populus > Populus trichocarpa. The sequence continues at coordinate 2,573,505 of NC_037292.2, read as the reverse complement.
AATAGTGTTGCTTTCGGCCGCGGTCGTAATTTGGTGCCTGTGAGGTGCATTTCTTCAATTTCGTCCTCCGCCGCTCCAAATCAGCAGCACACGGCTGTGGGCTGGAATGAGCCGGTGACGTGTTCGGAGCTCGGTGATGGTGGTAAAGGCACGAATATCGAGGAGGACGCTCGGCAGTCCATTCCTGTTCGCGCTTTTTTATTCTCTACTAGGTTTTAGTTTTGTTACTTCGATTTCTTTTTCTTTTTTATTCTCTGCAGTTCTAAATTAAACTTAACAGCTAATTTTTTTTTTTTTGCTGTAGTGTGGATTTGAAAAGCTTAGTGGAGCAGAACAAGAAAAATTTTATACCACCAACATCGCGAATGACAAATTATGTTGTTCTTAAGTTTGGGAACCTCTCTCAAGCACCTGTAAGTGTCGTCACATTCATTGAAGTTGCCTGTTTTACTGGAATGAGTTAGAGGATTACGGGAGCAGAGTGGGGTCTTGCTTCTTTTACTGTATCGAATCCGTAAAGGTTGATCTTATTGTGAAATGAACAATGTGAAGTCGATGTCAATGTGTTTATGCTTAAATTGCTCCTTTTTTTTTGTTTTGAATTAATCATGGATTTTTTTGTCTCGGTGAAGTTGCTGTTATCAAAGTGAAGTCTACTGTTTTTCCCTTGCATTCTATAGAGGATAGGTGCAATTTACTGTGCAATTAAATCTATTCTCTTGTTAATCATAGTATGAGTAACCCATATGCTTCTCTTTAATGATAAATCAGTTTGAAGGTATTGCTGAAGGTGATTTTAAGTTGTTTTCAGGGTCTGGGCTCTTGCATAAGTGGAAGTAATTGCTGTTACATGGTAGTGTTCCAATATGGATCCATCGTTTTGTTTAATGTCCGTGAACACGAGGTTGATGAATATCTGAACCTTGTAAGGAAGCATGCCTCAGGATTGCTCCCTGAAACGAGGAAGGATGGTAAGCTCTCTTACTGTTTTTATTTTGATTTTCAAAACCACAATGTTACACCTCTACCTTTTAGAGATTGCTCCAAAATCTGAGATAATTTAATCAAGGTAGCTGAAGCACAATTAGTATATTTATACATTTTCTCATGATGGTGATGATATGGCAGTTCGAGTATATAATATATAGAAGAAAGTTATTTTTTCTTTTTGGACCAGGATAAAAGATCCCGTTGAAGCGGCTAATCACATGCATACTGTTTGTACATCTGGTCGCATAAATTACATAGTATCATTAATAGCTATTCCGGTATTGCCTGTTTGATTGAAGCAAGATAGGGGATTTTTTGGGTTATTAAATGAGATTATTGCTAAAGGTAATTATCCAGCAGTGGGCATTAAGTAATGAAAAATATGAAGGTAAGGGCTTCTGCTTGTAAAATTTGTGAAAAATGTTGATTAATGCATCAATGGGGATGCAAAAAGAAATGAGTTAATTGTCATTGAAAACTAATTATTCAAGAACAGAAGAGATGCACAATTAGCTTATTGAAGAGAAATACTTTGTTGGTGGAAATGTTGGCATTGATTATTCATTGGATACTATATATTGACTTTATACCATGGAGAGCAGTTCTTTTTGCATCTGATTGTGTGGTCTCTTTAGTTTATTTTTACCTTCTCTCTCATGCTATTAATCTATCATGCTCTACCGTTTTGCCATTTATTGAACTTTATTCTATTTTCGCAACTGCAAGAGTATGAGGTGAGAGAGAAGCCAACTCTAAACACATGGATGCAAGGTGGATTGGATTACATTATGCTGCAGTTCTTGAACACTGATGGAATACGGATGATTGGTAGTGTTCTTGGTCAAAGTATAGCTCTTGACTACTATGGACGCCAGGTTTGAACCATGATATTCTTTAAGTGTTACATGTGTAAGGTTCATGACTATGTTTTATAACCTTTTCTTCTTCTCTAGGTTGATGGAATGGTTGCTGAATTTACTGACATAAATCGTGGGATGGAAAAAACTGGAACATTTTCTATGGACAGCAAAAAGCTTTTTCAAATAGTGGGGAAGGCCAATTCTAATCTTGCTGATGTGATTCTAAAGCTTGGGCTTTTTGAGAGGTAAGGGTTTTAATGGCCATTGCAAGGGAAACTGTTTAATTTTTCTCATTTTAATTGTGGCTATTTTATTGTTCCTATTCTTAGTTAATAGACTAGATAGAGCAGAGTGAACTAAATTAATTTCTGTTGCTGATTCCAATTTAATTTGATATTAAGGTTTAGGGAAAGAAAAATCAAGAAAGAAATTAAAATGAAAAGTTTTTGTTTGCTTGGATATGTGAAGAAAGCCGTGCTCTTAGCATCTATTTCTTGTTGTATTTGCACATCCAAATAAAGAATAGAACGATATCTCTTCTCTTTCATTATCCTCTTTTATATATATATATATATATATATATATATATATATATATATATATATATATGATGGTGCTAATTGACTAATATCAAATGGAAGTTCACAGAATGTAGATGTGTAAAAGATAGAAAGATGTCATTTAGACTACAAGGTGAAGCTCACTCCCCCCTCCTTTCCCTATTTTTTTCTGGAAACCAAATGCATCCTGAATGCCAAAAAAATTTCAACTAGCTCAAGAACCTCCTGGCCCAATCCAATCTTGGTTGGACTGGTAGAGGCCCCACACTATAAGGTCCTTCTAGGAGAAGATGTGATCGGGGGTCGTTGAGGATAGGCTATACCATAAGTGGTAATGGATAGTAAGAAGAAAAGGGAACGAGGGCCAGAGACTTCAAAAGCTGCAGTCATTTGCTGTTTACTGTGCTGTAGTTGTTGTTTTGTCTCTACACATGCTGCTGTTGGGGCCAACCACCTACTTCTGTCTTTCCGGGTGCCTGACGCATAGTGGGTGATGGCTCTACTTGCATCGCTAGACCAGACGTTCCCAAGTTCGGGAGACATTTTTAGCCACCTGAAAATGGAAATAAATTAGAAAGGTTCTAATCCTACTGTTAATTTCTAATTTAACCAGGGTTAGCAAATTCGGTCTCTTTCTCACTCTGTTTTTTCTGTTTCATTTGTTATGAGTTTACTATAACTCCAAAAAAATACTTCATTGGTTTCAACAGATCAGACATAGCTTGGAAAGATGCCAAATATGCTCAGATATGGGAATATCTCAGAGATGAATTCGAGTTAACTCAGAGATTTGCGAGTCTTGATTTTAAGCTGAAGTTTGTTGAGGTACTGCTTTTGTTAGAAATTAATGTGATTGCACCATTGCTGCTAGTGCTAGAAAGCTGACTTTAACTATAGTGTTACTGTGATGTCTTTCCTCGTCTTTGCAGCATAATATTCGCTTTCTTCAAGAAATTCTACAAAACAGGAAATCAGATTTTTTGGAATGGCTCATCATTGTGTTGATTAGCGTTGAAATCATTATATCCGTTTTCGATCTTGTTCAGAGATCGGGATTTAAATTCCTCTAATCATTGTAGCATCGATGTCTAGAGATGCACAGATGAAGGTGGCACTTGCTGTGATTTTTCCTTTCAAATAACCTTCGATTTTGTTTCTTTCCAAATTGTAAATAAAATTTGGATTGTATATGTTACCGAGTTTTTGGCTTTTTGTGGAGCCATAATGGCTCAGCCTTGGTTTCAAATATCCAATATATATGCCCTTTTCATGTGTCAGGTAAAAGCCACCGGAGATTTCACAACAATTTTTCCTCCATGGCTGCAGAAGTGCATTATTTCAAAGTAAAAGAAACCCTTAAAATGAGTTTATTTTTAATAAATTAAAATATTTAAAAATAAATTAAAACTAACGCTATTTTTGGAGTGATTGAGGCATCTAATCCCTTGTAAGATTTTAAAAGTTGATGGATCAACGAATATAAGAAATTGAAGAATAAGCTGCTGTACCTTTACACGTTGTCATAAAAGAATCTGTTCCCTTGCAGGATTATTGACCATTGCTGCTTATTTAATATGAAGTAGGCATTGCTTTTAAATTAATCTCGAGAGCTTTTATCGCAGGCCTTTGATTGTGGTTGTCTCGCTGTGTTTAATGTTCTCTTTAATAAGCAAATTGATGATAGATAATATTACTGTCCTTTCAAAATAAAAAAAAATAAAAAGATTTTCACTTTATTTATTTAAAATGTTACATTTATTAATGCTATATATTTATTAATGTTAAAACTCACAATTGTTGTGACATCACCTCACATCACTCAAGTAACTGGAGCGTATAATTATACTTTACTACGACAAATAAAATATCTGTGGCACTAATTTATTTTGATATTGTTGAAGAAATTGAATAGAAATCAATAAAGAAATAGTTTAAAGATGGTGAAAATATTATTTTTAAAATATTTATTTATTTCATACAATGATAATACTTTTAGTATATAATTAAACCCTCTAAATCTTTAAAAAAAATTAAGAAAAGATAAAAAAAAGAAAATCAAGTTCTTTTTTATATTTGTTCCTTGTATAGTAACAAGTTTATATAAACTTGAAATATTATAATGAAGTATTATATTTGATTACAAAAAAATAAATAAATAAATTCAAAAACAAAATTAATCTCAATAACATATTATTAAATTAAAAATATTCATATAATAATATTTAAATATCATTAAGATATAACTATGGCGGTGCTGATTTATATGGATATAAATAATGGGCACATGGCAACCCCAATCTGCATAGCAATTAGCATAGGGGATTCCGTGAGAAAGATAATGGAATCCGTAGCAACCACCTCCATTGAAGATGGACAAACACCATCATCAACAACGAGTAAACGAGGGGGGTGGACGGCCTTTCCTTTTGTTATAGGTACATTCTATCCTATAATCAGTACCGTTCTTTCTAATAACTTGGTGGATTTATTTAATTACTTCTCTCTTTTTTTTTCACCAAAATAATCTTGTTTGGTTAAATGTTTTCTAATTTTCATGGCATGGAAATATGATTTCTTATTCTGAGCAAGTATGCATGCAAGCAGGAGGAGTGATGGGCTTAACACTAGCTGCCGGTGGGTGGTCAAATTAAATAATTTGATAGTATTTTTGATAAATGTGTTCAACATGCAAGAGCATTACCGCTACTCAATTCAATAATATCATCTTTGGTTGCAACAATCTATTTCCCATTGCCGGAGCAATCATCTCCGACTCCTTTTCTGTCATTACTGTTTTTGCCTTTGTTTCTGTACTGGTGAGTTGCAGGTTTTTCCAGGTCTGCATAATATTGCCGCCTTTCAAAATGGAGCAAATTAATTAACCGCATATCAGTTACCTCCCAACTATCTACTAAATCTCAACTAGGTCCCCAAGCTATCTGTTTTCTCAAAATGGAGCAAATTAACCGCATGGAGAAAATGTATTTTGGAGCAAAAGAGAAAACGATACTATTCTTTGTGGGATCGAGAATACACTTGAGGATTGTCAGAAAATCAATATATCCAACTAAATTTTTTTTAAGCGACTATCAGTTAAGCTATTAATAAGATGAACAGCTCCTTTTACCTTGTGTATTAATTAAGCTCATGATTTTTTTACGAGTGAAGAGGGATTTATATATGTTTTTCGGCCATAAATCAATATAAATATCACCAGATTAATTTCATATATTATGATCCTTTAACCCTCTTAAATTCTTGAAATGCACCATTACTTAATTTCAAATACGTGCATTGAAGCTTTGAACATTCTTAATTATAACTTTGTGTGTAGTTAGTAAAGTCATTCAATCATATTATTTAGCTTTTCAGGGCGTGACCACTGACCATGTTATCTTTAGCATCAGCAATCCATTCCCTGAGACCCGTACCATGTGCTGTTGGTTAATTCGCATGCCTGTGAAACCCCATCACAGCTTCAATATGCATTTCTCTATATGTGGCACTAGATAGCACTTTCCTCACTAGGGCTTGACACGCTTCACAATTGCAACAATGGGAGCAGATCAATTTGATCAGCCAAATAACCAAGGAACATTCTTCAGTTGGTATTTCTTTGCGTTATATCTCGCCAGTGCCATGCATGAGCTTCACCACAATCATCTAAATTCAGGATAGTGTTAGCTGGGGATTAGGGTTTGCCATCTGTGTCATTTCCAATGCCGTTGGCTTAGCAGTACTGTTTTTGTTGGGAAAATGGTTTTATCGGCATTCTCATCCCTCGGGAAGTCCTTTCGTGAGCATTACTCGTGTATTGTTTTTATCTTGTTCCTGTATTTTACTTTGACTTTTAATTTAATAGCCTTTTCAATATACTTTCAATCATTATATATATATATATATATAAAAAAAAGCAATTTGGAAAAGAAGACTGCTGGAAAGTCTTCTAAGACAGGATTATTATCACGGAGACATTAATAGGTCCGCCAGTTGTCCAACTGAAACTTTCACGTGCATTATAATTATGATACTTTTAAAATTTGACCAGCTCAATGATCGACTCGAGATCCAATCAATTCGGGAATAAAACTGGATTGAATTGAAAAAAATAAAAGAGTGAAAAAGTCAATGTAATTTGATTGATCTGGTAAGATCTGGTCAAAAATCTGGTCGTAATTCGTTGACTTTTAAAGTTTTTTTTACTAAAACGACGTTGTTTTAATTTTTTTTTTAAAAATTGACCCGTGCGACCCGGTGATCTGGTCAAAACCCGGAACCGGGTCTTGAATCGAGTCGGATCTAAAAACTATGACAATTATAACTCAACTACCTAGTGCTCTGTGTAACCATCTATGTTTAATAAATTATTATTAGCATATGAATTGGAATTTCTAATTTATCATATACATAAATGCATGGATTATGTGGCCTGTGATGGTCATGAAAGGCATTGCCAATGCGATTAATTTGTTAATTTGCATAAATTCCAATGCTGGAGTCCTACCAATTTTGATAATGATCATGGAATTAAGACACTGGTATATTACTGCTAAGACTAGATGATTTCTACGCAGATTTTTGAACTGTGCAGCCCTAAAAATTGAAGGAGACAGATTAACGGATAGATCGAATGCAAGATCTTGGTGGCTATGTACGGTGGAGGAAGTGGAAGATTTCAATAATCTAATCCAAATCTTGCCACTGTGGTCTACCGGCATTGTGCTCACCATGGACAGGCGTCAATGATCCATTGTCATCAGCTCCTCCTGTTTATTGAATTATAACCCATATATAAACTAAGAACAATAGCGATAATGATTTAAAACTTTTCAGGTTATATAAGTGATTAGGTATAAAAAATATAAAAAAGTCATCCTCGGCTTATTTTCAAAGTGTGAGCCAACATATATATAAAAAAGTAATCCTATTTTTAATTGTATAAATAAAGAAAAAAAGTTATGAATTTGATTAATATATATATTGGTCACTTTTCCCAGCACCAATACCATAGTTAACCTTCATTAATTTTACTACCATGCATCAATTAATATTGTTTATCCTCGTGGATATAATTCGTTGTATTTTTTATTTATTTTTGAAATAGATCTAGGCCAGTTATTCATTGATGAAAAATAGAAAATGTTAGTAAGTTAATATGAACTTGAAGATTTGTTTCGGTTTCATTAATTAGTTTAATGGATCTGCATAAATAATAACATATTTTAATTATTATATAAACAAATGTTAGTAAGTGTGTTATTGTTTTGTATAAAATATTTTAGATTTAATCTATAAATCTAGTATATTTATTAAAAAAAAAATTAACTTAATATTAAAATTTATTGTAAAGTATTTTTCTGACATTTTCAACCCACAAATTAAATTACCACCACCACCTCCTCTTTAATGCATTTTCACCACTATCAACACGTTTGACATGTTTTTTTTTTTTTTTATTGAAAGTCCTTTTCATTGCCCCCTTGGTGCTAGTGGTAGAGAGTTGACTTCAGTGCCCTTAGGCTACGATGATTTCTTTTTCCTATTTGCAGCGCATATCACAGGAAATTCTGCAAAACAGGAAACCCGACAGATGGCTCGATTAGTGTTTAAATCTGTATATCTGTTCTTGGTCTGTTCAAGACGTCAGGATTTAATGTGTTCTAAATATTTTAGTATCAAATCAATGTCTAGAGATACAATTTCCTTGAAAGGTTTGCACAGCATAAGTTGGCACCTGCTGTAAGATTTTCTTTCGAGTTCCCTTCATTTTATCTCTGCCCGTTAATAGTGATTTCGGTGTACATATAACAGATTTTGATTTCCAGCTAACCTGATATACTGAAAAGAATTATTCATGAAAATAAATAAATTTTAACATGTTGTTTTCTTCTTCTTCTTCTTCTTTCAGATTTGTTTTTTAACAGATGAAGTGGGTTTGATTTCTCAATTAAAAATATATTTCTATCAATTTACATGAAGATATCTAATAAAAAAAAAGACTAAGGAATAACAAAAACTATATAAATAAGTTGAAAATAATTAGAATTATAAGGAAAGATTTAGGATCACGTATAAAACTTGCGGATCCTACACATTCCAGTATAAAAAAGCAAGAGTTTATCAGTAAAAGTGTCAGGCTTCCTTCTTTAATGGCCTACCAGTACTTCATCCCTCTCTTTCAGGAACATGAGTCACATGACAATTCATAAATTATCTCATTAGCACAAACTTTCCAGCTGGAGAGGCTTTGAAAAACGAGTTGGTAATAGCAGGCACATCCACTTCTGAACAAATAAAAGATCATGTGGTGGGATGTTAAAAGATATCTATCCACATCTATTTTTCATGCTTGCTGGATATGAACAAGTTCGAAAGTGAATTAATTGATAACATCTTTTATCTAGGAAACTCTCCTTACTCATACCTCTTGTGAAAATGATTTTCCATTGAAATGTTCATATGGCTGCTGCTACTGCATGAGAGAGTGTGTACTAGAGCCTTCCTAACACGCCATCATTTAATACATCCTCGCCGAGCAATATGTCCCTTTTATGAACATGAAACAGAACATGATAATCATCCTTTCTCCGTTGCTACCACACGTGGAGATTGTTGCAATAATTTCAGACCTAGTTTTGTATTTCTTGGTGCATTCCCAATAAAATAGATCAAATCATCAACCAATGACGGGATATAGAAAAAAGCAAGTTCCGGCAAATTAATGCTTAATGATATTATCGTATGGTATTTTATGGAGTATTTAGATTACAAGAAACAAGCTAATCTTTAAGGATGAGATGTTAGATTGAAATGCGCAGTTTCAATTCATTCTCTATAATCTTACACTTTTGTTAAAGGCTTGGAACAGTAACTTTACATACAAGGAATGATTTAATTAGAAGCTTTAATAGTATTTTATCATGAACTAGTAAGTGACGCGTTCTTGATTTAGAAACTTGTCAATGCGTTTTTTTTATATATCTCTTAATTTGTTTTGAATTATAATTTATTATAGTCTTAATGGTACACTGTTTCCATCAATAATATCTCAATTATTATATATAAAAAAAAAAAGCTGTACAAAAAGTAAATATTCTTGGTTATTATTATAAGATGCAGCAAGTAAATACTCTTGGTTATTATTATAAGATGGTGGAGCCATAATTGCAGACTCTGTTTTCAGCTCCTTCTCTGTCATCACTGCCGTTTTCTTTGCTCTGTAGTGGTGAGTTTTAGGAGTCCTTCGCTACTATTTTCGTTTTATGTTCTCAAAAATTTAAAGACAAAATAAAAATCGGTGTTTTTTATTTCCCAGGTATATAAATCCGACAATTTGTTTTCAAACACTTATCAAAATGGAAAGAGTGGTTTTCAAAAACTATGAATATGATTGAAGTTGTCGGTCTTGCTTCTCTCTCTTTTTTTTTAGCTTAACATAAGATTCCAAAATAAATAAGTTTTTAATTAACCAACGTTAACGACGTTGAACAACCCCTTAATTATCTGCTAGATTACATAATGATCTGATTAACCAATAAAAAGAAATTATAGATTCCTATTAATTAATTCTATAAGTTAAAGATGCCACTCAATAATTTTACTAAAATTTTCAGGGTGGCATCATGTTAACCCTTGCATCTTCAATCCATTCCTTGAGACCTCCACCATGTCTGATCGGTTCATATGCTTGTGAAACCCCGTCAAAATGCTGTACTCTGTGTGGCAGTAGCACTAGCTTCTCTAGGACTTGGAGGCACACGATTGACAACTGCAACAATGGGAGCCGATCAATTTGATAAGCCAAATAATCAAGTAACTTTCTTCAGTTGGTATTTTCTTACCTTGTACGTTGCTATTACCATTTGCCAGCTCCACCGTCATCGTCTATATTCAGGACAGTGTTAGCTGGGGTTTGGGATTTGGCATTTGTGTCACTGCAAATGCTATTGGCTTAGCTGTGTTTTTTTCTGGGAAAACAGTTTTATCGGCATGTCAAGCCGAAGGGAAGTCCTTTCGCGAGCATTGCACGTGTAGTTGCTGCTGCAATTCGGAGAAGAAGGGTAGTGGAAACTGTTCAAAGCCAGCAGAATTATTATCATGGATGTGGAGATCCTATTGAAGCAGTTGGCTGTCCAACTGAAAGTCTCGGGTACGCTAACTCCACTCTTGATATAAGTGGAATCAATCAATTAATCCCCCATATACCTTTTCTTTTGGTTTGTGCATTGTTATTCATTCAGTCTGTATATCTTTTGTTTTGATTTGTGCATTATTATATAAGTAGGTCAGTACTTTTTCTTCAGTCTATATTTGTTGTGGCCTGTATTTATTGTCAATTTATGCATTAAATAAGAGGGGGCAGTAGTTTTGACTTAAAAATAATAATCTACTTTATGTATTATCCTCATCATCACTTAGTAAGTGTAAACATTAATTATCAATCTGTCTTACGTACAAAGTACTTCTAATAAATCGAAATTATATTAATTACAGAAAAATTACCTTCTTAATTAGAAAAAAAGAGCGGGAGAGAAGTGATTAATTCATTACTCTTTCGAGATATTGATATCCCAACCACTCAGATATTGTTTAACGCTACTTGTGATTTAATATGAATGGTAGAGGAGGGGGAGGGACAGGGTTGCTTTAATTAAACCTTTAAAATAATTAAATTATAATTTGACAAATAATTGTCAATTTCAATATTTATTTTGGTCATGATTGTGAGCTTCACGCCAGTATAAAACCAAGTAGATGTCATGCCACCAACAGCACAGCATATACACTCACCAGCATAACTATAGCCCTGTTCCGAGACTGCCTTGAGAAAAAAAGAGAATGGAATCCTTGCAAACCACCTCCATTCCAAGTGACCAAGCACCATCAATGAAGCACAGCAAACGAGGAGGATGGACTACCTTCCCTTTCATTATAGGTGAATCTTTCCTTTCTTTAATCTCTTTTGGTTAAGTATTTTTCCCAACTCTTGTTCCTAGTTAAATTTAATTATGCTGTTTAAACGTTATATTTACTGATATTGCAATATTTCTAATTTTTTAGCATATGTACACAGGAGCTGTGATGGGTCTTACACTAGCAGCCGGAGCGGGGTCAGCGAATTTGATAGTATTTTTGGTAACTGTAATGAACATAAAGAGCATTAATGCTACTCAAATCAACAATATCATAATTGGTTGCTACAGTCTCTTTCCCGTTGCTGGGGCTGTCATTGCTGACTCTTTCTTCAGCTCCTTCTATGTCGTTAGTGTTTTCGCCTTTGTTTCTTTACTGGTGAGTCTCTGTTCTTTGCAAGTCTGCATGCATAATGGGGTTTTTTTTTACTGTGTTTTCGCCCTTGTTTTTCTCTTTTGAAATCTTTATATGGATGTTTATAAATTTTTCCTTAACTGTAAATTCTGTCCCTGATCATTTTATGATTTTTAACGCAACTTTCTGCAGGGCTTGATCATGCTAACTCTAGCATCTACAATCCATTCCTTGAGACCCCCAACATGTGTGATTGGTTCACTTGCTTGTGAAGCCCCATCAAAGCTTCAATATGCAGTACTCTACTTGGCGCTAGCATTAGCTTCCTTAGGAGTAGGAGGCACACGCTTCACGATATCGACTATGGGAGCAGACCAATTCAAGAAGCCAAATGAGCAAGGAACTTTCTTTAGTTGGTATTTCTTCACTCTGTACCTCGCCAGTGCCATAAGCTTGACGGCTATCATCTACGTTCAGGACAGTGTGAGCTGGGGATTAGGGTTTGGCATTGGTGTTGTTGCTAATGCCATTGGATTAGCCGTGTTTTTGTTGGGAAAAAGGTTTTATTGCCATACGAAGCCCAAGGGAAGTCCCTTTGTGGGCATTGCTCGTGTTTTGGTTGCAGCTATTAGAAAAAGAAGGAAACTGGAAACTTTTCAAAGCCAGGGTTATTTTCACGGAGACAACACAAAGGCGATTAGCAGTCCAACTGAAAGTCTCAGGTACGCTAGCTCCACTCTACAGTATTGTCATGGAATACAGTTAATTAATTAAATTATTAAATAATTAAATAAATTTAAATAGTAGTGGTTCGGTGCTTAACTTTGCTTTCATGGCTTTCAGCAAGGGAATAGTTATTTAAATAATAGTGGTAATAATGAAGTAAAAAAATGCAGTTTCTTTTTAACAAAAAAATAATAATTATTTATTTATTCAGCCAGTTAAATTGGAGAAGAATGATTCACCACTTCAAATTTTCTTCATGATGATGCTCTATAGTTAACTTGTATCGTATGTCGGTATGTGAAAAATCCAAAGAAATATTCTGTATATTAACTTTAGAGATTCTTCTCCAATTAATTTAGCAATGGTGCAGGAGGACAACATTGACTCTTTACCTACCCTCACTGTTTAATATATGTAAAAGTCCAAATAAAATGTGAGAGCCTCTGACTTTCCACTAACTTTCTTCATGAAAAAAACTGAGTAGACGACAATAATTTCCACGCAGATTCTTGAATTGTGCAGCGCTAAGATATGAAGATGACCGAAAATCAGACGGCTCCTATTCAAGTTCTCGGTGGCTATGTACAGTGGAGGAAGTTGAGGATCTCAAGACCCTGATCAGAATCATGCCACTGTGGTCTAGCGGTATCTTATTGAGTACTACTATAGCTATGATTAACAGCCTCACAGTCCTCCAAGCCCTAACCATGGACAGGCACCTTGGACCGCACTTCAAAATCCCAGCTGGGTCATTCCTGGTATTTAGCATTTTAGCCACAGCACTCTCAATCTCCATCATCGATCGTTTCTTGCTCCCAATGTGGAAAAATTTGACTCGAAGATCACTGAAACCCCTCCAACAAATAGGTATTGGCCATGTCATTAACATATTCGCCATGGTGGGATCTGCCTTGGTGGAGACAAGGAGGCTTCGTGTGGTTCGAACCCATCACCTTAACGGTGAACCACCCGGCTCAGTCGTGCCGATGTCAGGTCTCTGGCTTGTGGTCCCGTTATTCGTGATCGGCGTTGGTGAAGCTTTTCATTTTCCAGGACAAGTTGCCTTGTATTACCAAGAATTTCCCACGTCGCTAAGAAGCACTTCTACTGCTATGATATCACTGTTAATTGCGATTGGATATTACCTAAGCACAGCAATAATCGATTCGGTACGCCGGTCTACAGGATGGTTGCCTGATAACATCAACGACGGGAGATTAGATTATGTATTTTGGTTGTTGACGGCGATAGCGTTCGTGAACTTTGGGTACTACCTGTTATGTACCAAGTTTTTCAAGTACCAGAACACTGAGAATCATGAGAATGAGGCTTCTGCTTAGTGGGCTGCTCTGATTTAAATGGGCTGGGCTTGTCTGTAATGTTTGAATTGTGACGTTGCTTTCTAATAGGCCTAAGCTTATGAATTGAAATTTGCCTTAACACATGCAGCAGAATAAAGACCAATGCTTTAGCCTAACAACCATTAAGTGGGCTTTAGCCCATGAAGAATGCAACGGTACTTGTAACCTTGTGAAGAAAATGGGCTCTTGCGTGCATATCTTTTACTCTCCCAACGCTATATTTCGGCAAAGGTTAAATTACAGGAGTGGTGGGTCCATTAAATTGTTGATCTCAGTTTTATTATTGCCTTGCTAGTGGGATACATGGGTCTTTTTCAGACTTGGAAGTGAATATGATCTTTGAAATGACTCGAATAGATGTTACGTAGGTAGGTGGGTATAGTAAATAAACTTTGAGACGTAAAGATTATTATAGGATATTAATTACTTTAAATCTGTTTTTGTCAAATGATTAAAGTAATATATTTTAAGAATATAACAAGGCTTTGAAACTTATATACAATAATTTCTATAAATTTCACAAAGTTTATCAAGAAAAAATAGGAAAGAATAAGATTATTTTTTAATTAATTTCTGTCAATATCAAATTAATATTTATAAGAAAAACAATACTCTTTAAAACCAAAATATATAGAGAGTTTAAAGAAACTTCTCTTTAATCAATATGTTTATAGAATTCAAAAGGCAACTCTTGAAACAAATTAACTGAATAACTTGGCTAGAGGTGTCATGTATGAATACTTGTAACTAAATTACTTGAGAGATTTTTAGTGAAAGAATTTGCTAAATTATTACAAGATCTGACATACACAATGATAATTATCTCATCATAAATTAATTGCCTTGTATATTAATGTTTTAGATTGACTTGTCTAGATTTTTCATTATGAATTTTATTATATGCCTCATGCATAGTTGTTTGATAATCACAACATAAAAAGATAGATGACATCGATTGTGACCATAACTTAATATCTAATATAATATTTTTCAACCATGTCATTCCCTTATTCATAGCTGCAAGATCTATAAACTCGGATTCCATTGTAAAACGAGTTATACATGTTTGTTTTTTTGAAACCTGATAAATAACATCACCTCCTAAAATAAATACTCATATAGAAGTTGACTTATCATCACTTGCAGTAGTTATCCAACTAACATCCGTATAACCCTTAAGTATAGCTGGAAAATTATTATAAATAATCCAAAATTTATAATCATTTTCAAGTAACCAAGTACTCTTGTAATTGTTTTTTAATGATCGATACCTCATCACTTGTGTATCTAGATAATTTACACATTGCGGAAACAATATCTAGTCTTGCACAATGCATGATATACGTTTAAGTTACCAATTGCACTAGCATGTTCCATTGAGCAATTGATCTACTAATATTTTATGTCAACTTAAAAAAAATATCATACGGGGTATTTGCTTATTTGATATTCGAACTATTAGATTTATTTAAAAACTTTCTCAATATAATAAGATTGGCAACTAGAAAACCCCTCACTGTTTTTTTTTCTTATACCTAAAATTATATCTACCCTATTTAAGTGTTTTGTTTTGAATTCTGAGGTTAGATATTTTTTCGTATCATTAACATCATGTCATCTATATAAATATATATTATTACACCAAAATCATTTATAAATTTAAAATAAATAGATTTATAAAATCTATCATGTTTAAAACCATATTCTAAAATTAAAGAATCAAATCTATCATGTCATTGCTTAGGTGTTTATTTTAATATAGAGATTTAATTAATGTGCAGCTTTCCCCTAAATTTTTCTTTCAACATCTTTTATCTTTTTCATGTGAGCTAAAATTCTTTTTATTTATTTATCTCATAAGCTATTTTATAACAAAGTTTGGTATTAATTTAATAATTATTTTATTTGATAAATAATAAATAGAATATAAATATTTTAATACTGTCAAACTCAATTTAAATATAAATCCAATTTTTTTTATCTCGAAACACGAAAATGATAATCAAACTCAGTTCACGCATGATGGTTCAGCGGCGGGTGAGGTCGGCTGTGGTGATGTTGGTGACTTTGGTGGAGACGACGACTTAGGATTCTTGGGGACATATTTCCTGGCCCAAACATGTTTTCCATTAATGGTGAACTTTGCCTTGCTTTGTCCCTGAAGAACGCTGTGAATGACGGCAGCAGAGGTTACAACAAGGCGTGCATACAGTGGCTGCTCCTCTGCCGAGACTTCTTGCATATAAATTGCCTCAATGCAATCTCCATGCTTCCTGTGACCAGAAATTAAATGATAATAAGTAGTCAAACCTTTTTTAATTAGAAAATGTGATAAGTTTAAGAATTTGCATTCTCAAAATTTTATATTATAACATAAGAAATCTAGACATGTAAGAGAGATCGATAGAGAGATTAATTACTTGGTGAAAAAGTCTCTGATTTCATCTTCTGAAATAGGGTACCCTTTAGAGAACGTCAAGAAAACAGTCCTATTATCAGCATACACGTCCTTCTCTCCCTGGTGATCACCATTAATAATCTTTATACGATTCAGTACTCCAGCAATATTCTCAGTACTCGTAATCTGCCTCTGAACTGAAAGATCATAAGGGTCATAAGCAGGCAAAATTCCAATATTAGGCGCCATGAATTGGGGAGTACTGATCCCCAGACCATAAACACCAGCAGCTGCAGCAGCAGAATTATAACACAGCACAGGATTAATCGCTGGACCATAATAATTCAAAGGGTTCCCTTCTTGACCAATAACATTTTCAGCAACAATATTATTTCCTTTTCCAGCAGCCTTTTTTTCGATCACTTGTCGCGAAATATCTTCGAAAGCTCTTGCGCAAACTTCGTCGATGATCTTTGTGAGCGCGCGAAGAATACCAAGTCGATTGTCATGGAAAAAACGAAGGGAGAGGCCAGTTTTTGTCAACTGTTGGGTCAAAGGAACCTTATCGTTCATACTTTCTGGAGAGAAGTGGAACCGGTCGGTCTCTATGCAATTCAAGCAAAGAACAGCCTCATCTGCTAGAGAATTGATAAGGGCATCAGGCAATGACAACATTTTGTCCACTAAATTATCACGTGCCTCCTTTTCAAGCCAAATCCATAAGGCCATAACTTGCATGGACTCTGCGGGGTCGCGATCAAGATTGACAATAAGTCTAGTATAGAGGGTTCTGTCAATGGTGTGAAAAATCTTGAACTCTTCCGGGGTCACCATGGAATTCAAAACAGAGGGAGAAGAGGGCACCGCCGAGGATTCCATGGTTGTTTAACTGTGATTTGGTTCTCAGAAATGAGAGACAAAATGGGGAAATCAACAGTGGTGTCTGTGTGTATTCTTATAGAGATGCAAGAATACAGTTGTTGGATTTGAGTTGTGACTATAGAGAATGAAGGGGAATGTTTTTGGAGAGTTGCCATTGTTGTTGCAGAAATGGTATGTTTGTTTTAGCTTCCGTTTTGGGTTTGAATGGCAAACGTCCAAAATGGATATTCTTGGTTGGAGATTTGCAGGGTGCGGTGTATCAAAATTCCAATCTCACATACATCAAGTAATGCAATGAGGACCAAATTTTATTTTATTTTTTTTCTTTTTCTTTCATTTGCATGTATAAATAAATTCTCTTTATTTTTCCTTTTAAACTTAAGATAGATTTGGACTCGTTCACTAATCTTAGCTAAAAAAATTATGCTGTTCAGTTTGTAACTACGGTATATATTTACAATATCGGATAGAATTAAATGGATAAAAAAATTATAAAAATTCTATCTTTTTAATTTTATTAAAAATATATATATTTTTAATTTTTTCTCTTGTGTTTATCTTTATCTGTCTTTTTGAAAAGATTATTAAAAATTATTTTTTTATCCCATAGTTACAATATTATAAAAACAATAAAATCTATCCATCAAGAAAAACAATTTCCTATTTTTTTAATTAAAATAACAAAATGATAGTATGAATAAAATTTGTTATAACCACATCACTAATAATGTAGTTTTTTAAAGAATAATTATTAGTACTTCACAACTAATTAATGATAATTTTTATAGTATTTAAAAAATAACTAGTTGTATTTTATTAATTATTATTTACATTTATATTTTAAAGTGAAGATATTTTTATTATTTTTATAGATCGTACATTTTATTTTTCTAAACTTCAGAAAATAATCAAATAAAATATTACTGCTTACTCTTCCATCACCATAAAATTTCCCACAACTAAAGTAAGGTTGAATTACAAAATCAGAATTAGTAGATAATATTTACATTTGGCATTTATTCCAACCAAAATTGAGATTTTCAAAAACTTCTAAGAAACAAGAATGACAAGCCTGAGATTAGGGGTGAGCAAAAAAACTGAAAAACCAATTAAACCGAGAAAACCGAAAAAAAATTAACCGAAAAAACCGAACCGAAAATAAAAACCGATTAAACCGATTAAAATATTTAGAAAAATGTCCGGTTCAGTTCGGTTTCCGGTTTTGTAATGCTTAAACCTGACAACCCGAACCGATTCGGTTTAGAAATAAAAAAACGCTTTCTACCCATTAACCCTAGCAGGTTACAGCCGCCCCCTCCCTCTAAAACAAGTATAAATACCATATTTTCTTCTAACCCTAAATTTCAACATTCTCATTTCTCAACCGCCCCTTCCCTGCTCTCTGTCTCTCACTCTCAAATCTGTCTTCTTCTCCTTAGATAGCAAAAATCTCTCTTTCAAAAACCTATTATCCTGTGCATCTTTGCCATTCTTACTTGTTCCCTCTTGTTGGGCTCTCCTGTCTGAGTGTGTGCTGGCTTCTGTCCTCTTCGATTTGCTTTCCTTTTTTTTTTAGCATCTCTGGTCTCTCCCTAGCTTCAAATCAATTAGTGATGAAAGGGTTTTCTTGAATCAATACCAACACAACCACCACCAAACATCCCTGCACCCGTTTTGCTTACCATGAAAGGGTTTTCTTGGGATTTCAGCGAAACCAAGATCTAAAAACTCTGCACTCTCAACAGTTTCTGTATCAATGCTATCGATGCTTTTCTTGTCTCTCATCTCTCAGATCTGTATTCTTCTCCTTCATGTTTTTTGATGATTTTACATTTCAATAACTTTTGATTTTCTCTTTGTTTTTTTGCAGGCAAATCCTTTTGTTTTGTGTATTTTTTTGCTGGGTTCAACTTCTGGACAAGGAGAACAAAACGAAAATTGGAGTTGATTTTTTGGAAAATGGAAGCAAGTATAAAAATTTAGGTTTGAACCGGTTTGGAAGGGGAAAAAACCGAACCGAACCGAACCAAAATTAATCGGTTTGAACCGGTTTTCGGTTCGGTTCGGTTCCAAAACTAAAAATAAAATAAAATCGGTTTGGTTATATATTTTGGTCCAAAACCGGACCGGACCGAAAATGCTCAGCCCTACCCGAGATTGCTCTACGTCAACGGCATCGTTTTCCACCCTCCGGACACACCTCCCATCCACACCTTCCTCGAATCCAATTCAGGCTCTTACACCACCACACGGACACATGACAACACAGCATTTCTCTTATTCTGTGTCCGACACTTGCAACGACTTTCAAATTCCGTCAAAATCCTCTTACCTTCGAACCCACGATTTCTCTCCAAATCCTTAAACTCCACAAAAATACACGTCAAATTATGTGTCAAAAATCACGTCGGAGCAGCCTATAATAGTTTGTTTTTTAAAAAATTATTACCTCCAAGTCAAATTCATGATTTTAATATTTTATATTTTTTAAAAAAATATTATTTTTTTATACTTAGTCAATTTATACAATTCTTTTTGTTTTTTTTATTCCTTTGAAATTTATTTTTTAATGTTTTTTTTCTTTTCACCTTTTGTTTTTAAAAATTTATTCCACAAGAACCAAAAAAATAATGTTTCATTGTATCATTATAATATTATTTTATTTTTTGACTATATTAAAAATTAGTTTGAAATCTTATATATTTTTACTAATGTATGTGATTTTTATTATATGTAAGTATCGACTTTATAATTCACGGTTATATTTTTACTTGATGTAAAAATTGCATTAAAAATACCTACACAATAATTCTTTTGCGTTAAAAAAAAATTATTCGACTTGTAGTTAGACAAGTTGAATAAACTTGTTAACACTTTATTTTTTATATTTACTGACACAAATAACTCTCATAAGTCTTTTGATTTACATTTAGATTTAAAAAAATTAAAAAGCTTGTATATTTATTTTTTGTTTTTTATTAAAAAAATTTATCCGACTCATAATGAAGCACGGGTCACACAACTTGTTTGATAAAAAAAAACCATGGTTTTAGCACACGATAAAAGGATGTGTTTAGCTAGGTTGTTTAACCCGCTTTTTGTTAAAATTTTAATTTTTTTTGTTAAATTTTTTTTTTATATTTTTAGATTGTTTGTTGTAAAAATAATTTTTAAAATATAAAAAAATTATTTTAATATATTTTTAAATAAAAAATATTTTAATAAATAATCAACTCAAAATGCGTCGAAGATTATCTAACTGTTAAACTTAACAAGTTAAAATAAATAAATAAAAAAAGGGTTAAAAAATGAGAGGAATAAAAGAAACGTGTGACTTCGTGTGGACCAGGACAAGGGGACCCGCAAAACTTAAAACTGGGCAGCCAAACAAACGTAGAACCAACGGTGTAGATAAACATAAAGCCAAACCAATCAAAGAAAATCAAAATAAAACTCGGCAAATCACAAACTGCTATCTCCTTCATCTCTCCCCCTTCTTCTCTCTTCTCCATCGTCAGATCTAAAAAAATTTCTCTCTTTCTGTTTCTCCCCCCCCTTCCAACTCTCGCGCCAAATACAAAACCACTCCCCCCCCCCTCCCCCCTCTCTCTCCAGGTAATAACTAACAACCTCCACTCCCTCTCTAAAACCCACCTCTCATAGGGTTTCGATTTCCTTCAATTCCACTCTCTTATATACTTTCTGTCTCCTATACCTATTCGTGTCCGTATTCGTGCGTGTATACGTATAGAAACGTGTTGTGTGGTATTTGAATTTATTATACGTGTAATCTAGGGTTTGATTAGGAGATAATTTTTTATGTTTGTGATTAGTTTATAATTGCTTTGAATTTTGAAATAACGAGGTGTGTTTTCTTTTGTAATCAATGTTTAGATTTTTTTAGTAAGATGGCCGATAATCCGACCAGTCCGGCGGCGGGGAGCCACGAGAGTGGTGGTGAGCAGAGCCCGCGGTCAGGGGTGAGAGAGCAGGATAGATACCTGCCTATTGCTAATATAAGTAGGATCATGAAGAAGGCGTTGCCGGCTAATGGAAAAATTGCTAAGGATGCTAAGGATACTGTTCAGGAATGTGTTTCTGAGTTCATTAGCTTTGTTACCAGCGAGTAAGTGAAAGAGTTGATTGGTTGTGGTATTGATTATTGACGATTGCCCTTTGTTTGTGTATCGTAATCATAGAGATAGTGTGATTCTGTGTAGAACTGTTATCGGTGGTTTTGGAGAATAGGGTATTGATTGCTTTATGAAATGCAATGGTATTTTGGAGATGTTGCTTTTGTTTATCTGATCGGGTGGCCTGGGATTAATGGTTTTCCCTTGTTTTCTGATTAATGTAGTTGTGAATTGAGGTTTTAGTTTGTGCAATGAAATTGTGCCTTCGGAAATTAGGGTTCTTGCACTGAGGGTCTGGTTTTGTGAAATGTTATTGGATGTTGTTTTCTTTAGGGCGAGTGATAAGTGTCAGAAGGAGAAGAGGAAGACGATCAATGGGGATGATTTGTTGTGGGCAATGGCAACGTTAGGATTTGAGGATTATATTGAGCCACTTAAGGTGTACCTGGCTAGGTACCGGGAGGTAATTAGTTTGTTTTCTTGTCTATGATTTATTTTGTTTACATATAGGTTGGTTTGTAATCTAATCATCTGACTATTCTCTTTCCTTCTCTTTCACCGATTGGTTTTATTGGATCACTGCCATGTCACAGTTGGAGGTAATAAACGTTTTTCTAATTGAAGCATTGTTTCTTTCTTTTTATTTCTTTTATTGCTTTTTTTTCCAGTAAAACCTCCTTTTATGTGAATATTTTTTCAAGAAAAAAATTCTATAAAGTTGTGACTTATATTTTTAGCAACTTTGGCAGGGTGATGCAAAGGGGTCTGCTAGAGGTGGAGATGGATCTTCTAAACGGGATGCAGTTGGAGGTCTGCCTGGTCAAAATGCACAGGTAAGTTTGTAATCATGCTTTAGAGGTTGATTATTCTGACCTTACTAAGTTTCATTAGCTCACCATACTGTCTTCTTGTTGTGTCTGGATGAACTACCACGTCAGTTTGCTTTTCAAGGATCGATGAACTATACGAGTCCACAAGTAATCCTCTCTCACTACCCCCCCCTCTATTCCACACATGCACGCACAAACAAGCACATATTCTTAAACCTAATGGAATATAGAGTCAAATGTTAAATATTTAAATCAATAGTATCAGAGGATTGTAAATCTTGATTTATTGAATTGGTTGTCTGCTTATTAATTGCTCATGCAATTTCCTTTGCTCTTGGATTCAAAAACTGCGGTCATGGGGTCAAATATAAATAACATGCATATTATGCAAGAATAATTAGTCCTTTTCTTTCTTCACAAAAAAAAATTATATGTAGCATTGTTTGCACTTGTCCCCAAAAGATCCTCATATTTTTAATCCTGGATTGATAGGAAAAACAGGTTTGACTAAATGCTTGGCAAAAAATTAATTATGTTGATTGGTCAAAAAGTCACAAATTGATATAGAAAGTGTAAAATTAACCAATACTTAAAAGAGGAAAAGGGAAGGAAGAGGGTGACCGATGTCTGATGGCTAAAAGCTCACTGAGTGAAAGGGGAAGTTCTTTAGGAAATTACACGTGTATTTACTCACAATCATTTTGATAAGAGGCGTAGGTAAGGTTCAGAAGGAAAAAAATATCTTTTAATATATTGGTCCAAACCAATCATTGCTGGGGAGTTACTTAATCACCACAACACAGTGACTTGTATGTATTTGCAAGCAAGTAAATTTTCAACCATTTGATTGTTAACAAAATGAAAGAATGCATGCCTAAATTGCTACTAGGGTCAGGCTGTACGTGATTGTTGGGAATCCTGGTTTTTTAGGTCTCATAAGATATATCTATCAGGCTATCACCACATTTGCAGTGCTATGTGGTGTCTCTGCATCTGAAGCAATTTATGGATTTTATCCATGTTTTTGGGTGCGTTACCTATTGTTTTCTAAACTTAATGCTAGAAGGTTTCTATATGTAAAGTGGGGGCTGCTTGCCCAAGTGTTGTCAAAGGTGAAAGGCGCTAAAAAGCATCAAGCCAGGAAAATGCCCAAGGCGCTCAACCTTTATGATACAAAAAATTACATGTACAATATTATATATGATATAACTTAGTAGAAATTTCTGCAGTATAACAGGAGAGAGAAGGAATAACATGGAGAGAGAAAAAAAGTGAAGAAGAGAGAAATTAGGAAACAAAAAGATGAGATGACAGAAGAAAAAAAGATAAAGGAATGCCTCTGTTGTTCTTCAGTCTTCACTCTTGAATCTTCTTTCACTTCTTCTTTGGTGGTGTTTCACGTTTGTTTCTGTTCATCTTGTTTCAACTTTCAAGTCTGTTTCTCTTCGTCTTTAACTTTTATGTCTTTTTTTACCTCAATCTATATTTTTTACAAAACTACTGTT
Source organism: Populus trichocarpa (assembly GCF_000002775.5). Classification (NCBI taxonomy): domain Eukaryota; kingdom Viridiplantae; phylum Streptophyta; class Magnoliopsida; order Malpighiales; family Salicaceae; genus Populus; species Populus trichocarpa. The sequence goes on along the minus strand of NC_037292.2, from coordinate 2,549,993 downwards.
AAATTTTTTCTAAGACCAGAAAAAGAGACAAACAAGACAAAACATAAGTCTTTATATATATATATAAAAGAAGAAATCAAAGAGACGCCTCTTCAAACCAATCCTTAGTTTCACATAATTTTCATCAGGCGACGCCTTTATCGCGTGCCTGTCATGGACAGGCACTTGCCTCTTCTAACTTCATTGCCCCAGGCTAAGAAAGGCACCTCAGCCTCACCTCCGGGGATTAAGCTAGTGCCCGGGTGCCTTGTGACAACACTGGGTTGCCCTAAATCCATTTACTCACTGTAACTTGCTGTAAGAATTGGTTTGGCGCCTCTAATTATATGCCAGTGCTTTCCCATTATCCTTGTTAAATCACCCCTGAACACCCATTCTTGGAGAAGGGGCTTGAGGTTGTCATTGCTGATAATGACAGTTTCAAATTACTTGTCTTCAATCGTTCCATGAAAATATTTCTTATTTCTAGAGTCTCGGAAGCAAAATAATAACCTTCAGCTATCCCTAAGCATGATATAGGACGTGGGGAAGTCTGTTTGATTCAAGTTGAATAATGGTAACCTTGCAGCCAGTCAACGATAATGTACTGCTGTCTGGTAAACATTTAACATGCAGATGATGAGCCCCTAGCAGCCTAAAGTAAAACCTACCCAATTTTCCACTTCTTCTTGGACATCAAATGATTAACTTTCTTGTATTAGCATTGTTTATCAGTGCTCCAGCTTGCTGGAATAACTTATGGTTGACTATGGGTTTTTTTTAGACCTGTTTTAATTACGTGAAAGATCATATTTGGCCTGATGATGGAATCGTATCTTTGTCAGTGTCTGTCTTAAATGGTGGTCTTCAGAAATCTCTAAAACAGAGCTACACTTTGCATCCTAATGATTTTGCATTAAAGGTCATGTATTTCTCATTGAAACGGATTAATCCTTTCTAATCTATCCAGGACCGTTTCAAGAGTGATGGTGAACAATGCAAAGCAGTTGATATTTTCATTTTAAGATCTTCTTTTGATACGTAGCATGAACAAAACATGAAAAATGTGCATCAATGTATTGGAATGAAAATATGAGGCATGTGAAGAACCAGTATTCTCTTTTTGCTCGGTTAATTGAATGAGTTGAACAAAAATTAGGCACCTCATGTTATTGATTTTTATGCATGTAGTTTTTATCTTTCATTTACAAATGACGGTTCTTTGATGGCCTTTTTGCCACCATACATTCATACTGTCTTAAATGTGTGTGCATTATTAGGATCAAGTTAGGATTTGATTACACGAAGGGTGTAGCTAGTTTGGTGTTGAGTTCTTTCCTTGTTATCATGTTCCATTCCTCATAGATAGATGTGTCAATAAGCAATGTGGAAAATGAAATCAGATGCCTTTTTCCCCCCTCTTTCCCCCCATTCTTTTAAGGTGAAAGGGGATTAGGGGGCTTGGTGAAATTGCAATTGTGGCCTGTATTCTTATGAGCTTCTTGCCATCTTGCGCAGGTGCAGGGACAGCATATGATCCTTCCTTCCATGCCAGGCAACGAGTAGGGTTTGGCTTTGCTTTGGTCAATTCAGTGAATTGTAAGTTGTAACGTTGGTAAAACTTTTTAGTTCCAACACTTGTAGAATCTAATCTCTCGCATTAGTTGATCTGATTGGAACCAAAGTGCCCTATATATTTTGGTGGCTTTGGTTTTTGGTTGTTTGTTGGGGGTGGTTTGAATTTGGTTGGTGCCTTCATCATCAGTGCAGTTTTAATAGTTAGATTAATTTCTGTAAATTTGTTTTCTCAAATATATATTTTTCCGAGCATTGCAAGTATGATTTCTTGGAGCATTTGACGCCATACCTCATAAGCCGATGATGTCAGCTTTTGATTTTTCAGAGTGGTACCATGTTATATGCTTGTCAATTGTCAAATTTACGGACCTATCCTGAACCTCGAGAACGAGTCAGCATCACTACCAAACCTTAAAGTGACTAAAAACTGGAAACAGGGATCTTTGATCTGTCACTTTTCATCATTGATGTTTTGCCTGTGAACTCCTGTGGTTCCTGGATTTTGAGTGAACTTTTATTGTCGACAATTCTTCGTATGATTTTGAATGAATTCATTATTGATTTATTGAAATAACGTTACCGTGGGGCATTTGTTTGTTTGATAATATGGTGTAAAATGCTTTTTAATTAAAAAAAATATTGAAATGTTTTTTTTTTCAAATATTTTTTTTTTGACATCAATATTATTGAATAGCACAGTTTAAAAAACATTTTATAAATTACATCCAACTACAAAAACAATCTTGAACAATAGGGTGTTTTTAGCATCTTGTAATCCCGGAACTAAGATGACACCTTCATGGCGAAGAAACCAAAAAAAAGGTAATAGGGATAGAGAAGATAAAAGGTAATAGGAGATGGAGATAAAATGAAATGAAAATAAAATTATGTTTGATAAAGATATATAAAACATTTAATTATTTGTGTATTATGTTTGATTGATGATGGATATATACATAATTAAATATAAAATATAATTCTATTTTATTTTATTTTTGTGTTATTATCAAATTTATATATTTTAAAACATGTAGATATTATTATTTTATTTTAGTTTATATTTAGGGTTGATATTAATAATATGTAATAACTTTAGTTAAAAAATTTGGACATCAACTTAGGAAGGCTAACATGAGACTTGGCTGAATCAAGGTTTGAACCAGCTTGAGTTTATGAAAAAATAAAGAAAGAATTGACATAGCCTAACTCGATTAGAAACTTGAGTCGACTAGTGATCTGGTGATCTGGTCAACTTTGAATAAAACATGGTTCAAAAAATCATAATTTGTTTTAAAAAAAATGTATTATTTTTTATCAAAACAATATTATTTTGATCCTTTTAAGAAAACCAATTGGGTTAACCTAGGTCAAAGGTTGATGTGGTTACCCTCTTGCCCCGAGATTTGGACCTTATCTCAAGTTGAATTTTAAAATTATGATAATAATTATTTTTATGTTTACATGTCTTAGTTAGATAATTTTGAAATTAAAATTTTTTTACAAAGATATTTTACAATAAAAATTATTAATTATTATCTCTAAAAACATGTTTTTTATATACCTCATGTTTTGAAATTATAAAAATTCATTTTAAAATTGTTTTTAAACTATTTTTTATTTATTTATATCTCCAACAAAACATGTTTTTATCCATACTAATTCCGTCTTTTTTATCTGAAAACAATAATCAAATGCAACATTAAAGCTATGAAGAACTATACAAAATACATATAAGGGTGCTGGGTACATGGTCTTTTAAGATCCTTCATATCAAGCAACATTAAAAATGAAGGATATTTGTGTTTGTTATGCTAAGAAGATTATTAAATGCCATCGGATCCAACATTTTCCAGGGCATTACATTTCCAAGACAGGGAATGTGAATTTTTTAAAATGCATAGTTTTTTCTATGTAGCAATTTATATTGATTTTTTTTTAATTTAGTCCTCAAACTTTATTTCTTTTCAATCATATTTTTTTATGCCCCCAATTTATAAAAACAATGTCAGGCATGGTCAAAATTGAAAAAGAGGAGCTCAGAGTGTAAAAATTAAGAAGAAGAGGGGTTGTCGTTTAAAAAAAATATAAATATTCATTTTGGTCTTCTTACATTTTAGACTATAGCTTTACGGTTGCTCAATATTTTAAAATTTCAATTGTGATTCATAAATTATTCTTTTTATTTTTTAATCTCTTATATGAGATAAAAAAAAAAACACTAAACTCTGATAATAAAAAGAAAAAGTCTTGATTAACAACGATTTAGCCCATAAAAAATATCAATCATGGCGCTAATAAATTTTATTTAATGAAAAAAGTCTCACATATATATTATTTGACCATTATATTGTCTAAAATAGTAGATTTGAGCTCGGTAAAATTTTTGTTTGGGTGTTGATTCTGAGTTTATGAACCGTTTTTTAGGGTAATTTGAAATTTTATCAAAGTGTATATAATATTTTAAAAAAGAATCATGACATAATAAAACACTCATAACATTGTTTTATCTTTTTATTATGTTAAAAGCTAAGTTGATATAGTGCATGCGCCATTGCATTAAAAACTTTATAGTTGTTTTTTGTTAATTTGGATTGCTTTAACAAAATATATATATATATATTAACCCATATAATTTTTGCTTTATTTTATTATATGCAAGCTCTAGCCTTTTGATTAACAACTATATTTTTTTCTTAATATAAAAAAAAATGTTAACAACACTTGCACACTTTCATTCTTTTACATTAGAAAAAAAAATTATCCAACAAGCCACAAAGCTAGTAGGATAAACATGTTAATCTTTTATTTTTTTTATATTTATTGGAACAAATAATTCTTATTTTATTTAATTAAATGCATTCATAAGTTTTTCAATTTATAATTAGAATCTGTTTTTATCATGAGTCGGAAAAGACTACATATTTAATTTTTTGCTAAAAAACTATTCTACCCGTAACAAAATAACATTTCAAATAGCTAGTACACATGTATATAATGTAATCTGTTGATAATCTTATTATTTTACGTAGCAGGTATAATTTTATAAAATTAAGTTTATTATTGGATGCTAAAGAATTTAGGTGTTAATAGTAAAATAATAAACTTATTTAAATTTCTTAGGAGTTTTCTACATAAACCAATCAGAACAAATACATTACTAACAATTATATTTCAAGAGAACGTCTAAAAATTCAAATACCGAACGACTGTAATGTTGAGCCACGGGGGTTTGATCTTGCAACCTTTATCTATAACCTCGACTGCAAGGTGGGTGTATTTTTTTTTTTTTTTATTGATAGTGTCTCTAAAAGGCGTAGCGTGATGGTAAAGAGTTTGAGATCTGCACAGCAGGTCTCGAGTTCGAGTCAGGACGTGCATTTCTTGTAAGAGCCTGGGACAGCCAGGGTTTTACTCGCTCATCTGGGCCCATAAAATACGCTTTTCAGAGGGTGGGATTTCCTCGAATCTAAAAAAAAAAAAAAAAATTATTCGTGGGTTTTGATTTTGCAACCTTTATCTCGAACTTCGACCGCTGACACTTTTTTTATGTGGGGGTCTCGTACAGCTTTAGTCGAGCATGGTGCAATACTGTAATGGCATGCTGCTTCTTTCCAGTTCTCTCCTGCATCTCTGTCTGCCATCGCTGAGAGACAGCTTGCTTCAGATTTTAAGCCACCTGCTGAAAATTCTCTAGTTTTTTTTTTCTTTTTTTTCCATAGTCAATCATATAAGTAATAGAATTGGCGTTTTATTGTGTTAAAGTCCAATCCCATTTCAAAGCTAATTTATCACGGCGGTGCAGGTGCTTGAGAAACTCAAATTTCTGTGCTTTCACGGTCCCTTTTTATTGTGCATAATTAGGTGTTGTTGAAAGCTACTGTCCATATGCCACCTACCAAATACACAACACTTGAAACCTACCAGCTGCAAGTGCCAGACGCTTTTGTATCAATGAACTCGATCGCTGCCACCTAGAAGCACACATAGTAGCACGTGACACATACAGTGACACGTTACACGCACGTGAGTAGTGATAATACAATCTTACAATGAGAGAGTCACAATCATAATATCATACTACGCTTTGTTGCTGTCTCTATCTCAAAAAAAAAAAAAAACACAAAACAGAACAAAACACAGCCTCCTCGCAATGTTTTGTGATATCCAATGTGGTGAACTTTCGTTCCTAGCTTGATGGATTTTTGGTTCAGTAGGATATATATATATATAGCTCTGTCTGTGTGTGGACAGATTTGAGAGAAAAAAAAGTAATGAACAAAGAATACTTTATTAAATACGAATATTAATTGTTACAAATAACAGGAATTATCGATAATAAGTAGCTTCACACCATTTTTAAAGGAATCACTGTAATATTGGCATCACACCAAACAAGGATTATAATTTCAGAAACACATAGTACCTACAACAATCCTATTCTTCCATATATATAATTTTCTAAATGGCAGTTTTCTTGAAAGATAAACAAAAAAAATTAAATAAGAACAATCATAATTAATTAATTTCTATTACCATGTATAACTACAAGATAAATTAAACTTCAATATATAATCATTCTTTGCTGTCAACTTGTAACTTTGGAAAGGTTGCTTGTATTGAGAGATTTCATCTATCAGAACTTAACTTAGAACCAATGGTAATTGTCTGCTGGATAGTGTTTCTGTTGCCCGGTAACATTGAAATTGCATCACAATGTCTCCATCTCTCACCTCTTCCCACGACGTGACCATCATTTCTTGCCTGCACGAGGCAGCCAGCTCACCCCCCACCACCTCCCACTTGCCCTCTGTGTGTAGACAATTGATCAACCCCCCTCTCCTAAGACCAACCCACGCCGTGCCCTAATTCGTTTATATTCTTGAAAACCTTTCAGGCTACAAGAATATGATTCGAACACAGAATCCTTCTTCTTCTACGCGTCCTTTCAAAATCTTTCCTTTTCCATGTGTCCTTTGGACTACACTAAATCCATTTGACTCTCGGATTATTGCAACACAACTCAAACAAGTCATGTGTTTCCCGAAATATTCATTCTGAATTAACCTTTTGAACTTCATCGTTTATTCACTTGGGAAATCCAGCTAACATGTTCTATCGCTAGTTTGGGATGATCGGCATTGTTCAAATGGATGAAAAAATGAGTTTGAATCCTATATTTTCCTCGAAAACCACAAATTATTGTGTCATTTTGTTTTTTTTTTTTTTTAATATTAGTTGATGGATTGATTTATAAAGATAAAAGATGATCATACTTGAACCTAGACCACGCCTTTTTTTTTTCTTGCTGGTTACATCTTGTGTTAGGTTAATCCTGATACCCCATGATTCATGTACGCATGAGATATTATTCCCATTTGTCAAACGTACAATCATGTTAGTAGAAGAGGCAAGTGTCTCCATGTCTGCTCTTTGCCAACTCACGCACAGAAATGGTCCAGCTAACATCACCAGCACCCCTTGTTGGGTCATCCTCATATGTTTGTTCATAATATCTCGTCTCTGCTGACACAATACTCCTGGCCTTCCTTCCATAATTTACTCCCAAAACCAAAATAAAGTGATGATCTTCATCAAATTCAGTACTGTCTGGTCTGTTTTTTCCATGGTCAAACCAGGGTTATAGCCCCTTTGCTATACAGCTGGCCACGTTGTAGTATTCAGGGAAGTGAGTGAGAGCTAGTGAGACAGTTAACATCTGCCAATCCTCACGTGGAATAGTGCTGGTTGAACCCAAAGTGCATTTGCAAGCACAGACCCTTTTATTCTCTTGTTTCCATCGCTTGACTGCTACTAGACACGCGCTTGCTGTAAAAGCAGCTGGAAAATTGGAAGCCAGATATTGATAGTAATTAATGCCTTCAAATTGAGGCGCTATATCGAAGGGTGGTTTAAAATTGACGAGTTCAAGAGGTGAACTCGACATTCATCAACTATAACGAAAAATATTTACTCGATTCGATTCTGGTTCTTATTATTTTTATTAAGCATTTTGAATTATACTTCATGCTGTTATTAGCACATAAAACGGAACAAAATCAGATGATAAAATTAACGTAATTATCAACTAAATTAACGATGAAAAATAAATTGAGATTTTTTAATTTTATTAATTGTTAGTGAATTCGAGATTAATTAAAGCCACGTTGTCATAGCTCCATGTTACAGTGATAATTAATTTATTAATATCATTATAATATAACTTATAAACGATGAACTCTTACACGGCACCTTTACTTTAACCAAGTAATTAACTATGAAAATAAAATATTACCGCTGGTATACTCTAGAATATGCTGGTATACTTTAGAATATGATGGTATATTCTAGAGTGAATCAACAAAACAATCAAAAGATTCTATTTTTTGTTTTCATTCATTTAAGATTGTTTCAAGATACCATTAATTTTTTTTACTAATGTGGATGTCCAGGCTAGCTTGCGCGCACCTCGACTAATCCAACGGGCCCTAAAGTTAACGATTATATAAGCCTCCAGTGATCATCATATTAACAACTACAGGGTTTGAACCTGAGACTACAGGAAAAGTAAATCTCTTGATCTCAAGCTCTTACATCTGACCCACCTACTTATTATCATTGTTGGTCATCATGGTATGCAATTAGATTGCTAGTTGTAGACATTTATTTTCTAACCTTTTTAGAGGTTATTGATGATTAAAATCTCAATTAATTCATAGTTTTTTCAATCAAAACTATACTAATATATGTTTAATATTCTTATAAAACTAAAACACGTTACAAACTGTTTTATTAAATCATTTAGACACTTTTTAAAACAAACAACTTGTTTCATAAATTGTTGCCAGTAAATACAAGCTATCATCATTATTACCAATCAATTAAATAATAAAACTTATATATATTGTGTAGTGATATTTATTTATGAGTGACTAAAAAAATGTCAATGATAGTAATTTAAAAATAACAACGTTTTGAGTAGTAATTAAAATATAAATCATTTCACAATTATATCAATGATTTGCATAACCAAGAAATAACATAGAATATATATGTGATATCATAAACATTTTTAATTTAAACAATTCATAATATATAAAGAAAATTAAAAAAAAAAAAACGAATTTTTCCCGAGGGTCATCGATGTGGAATTTGTGGTGGCCACTCGACGATCAATAAAGACCCCAACAAATATGACAGCAAATAAAATGGTTTTTTCGGTTTCATTTATCCTTACTCTTTTGTTTCACCTCGTCAGAACCTCGGAATCCATACCATCGCAAAACCGAGGGCTTTCACTGTGTGTGATCTGTTGAAAACCAAAGGAAACAAACCCTGCTGTTGTGGGCCAAATGACAGCAGACTTGAGTGCTGTTTGGCAGTGGCATGTTATTATGTAACTAGTAAAATTACTTCTTGTAGTAAAAGAATTTAAACTTCAAAAAATCGAGATTTAAAGGAGAGCTGCGGCTCATCGAACATTATATTGATTTTGGCACAGAAAATCAGCGAACATTTTTAATTTGTTATTAAAATGGATGTATAAACAGATTGATTACAAAGTTGACAAAGAAAATTGCATACTTGTCACTCACGTATTAATATCTAAAGAAATCCAAGTTGTTCTTGTATATTTTCATAGAAGCCCTTACGTTACATTGCCAGGCATACATACCTCGAAATCCCTTACGGAGACAAATAAACCGAACATGTTAGACATTTCATGTTCGGTACGAGATCGTCAAAATCCCCTCAATCAGCGCCTCGATTTTTCAGCGAAACCACCCGTTAATCACGTACGCGGTGAAGAAAAACAAAGTGCTATACCATGTAACCAGCTGATTAAAGTTTCTAATTAGGTAGGTTGCTACGTGCAGCCAATCATCTCTACGATTCCTAGATTCTCCTGCCGAATTAACAACAAACATGCGAACACCTCAAAAACAATTTGCACAGCACAACCAGCTTCACACCAAAGACATTTGTTGTGGGACCCCATGATCATGAACCCAACAAATCGAGCTTAAACCAAGCAGTGTTCGAACATGCTGCCAGTTTGAGAAAAGGGAAAGGGTTGAGGATTAGGGTACTGATTACCATTGTTTAGACGCTGAATCTATTATGTTCTATGTACAATCCATAAACAAAACCTGCAACACTGTACAGATAATAATCTACACGGTTGTCACGTGGTTGCATCGCCTATAAATGTATCCGTTAGTGGTTTTATTTGAAGTATCAGTACGTTCTTCACTTCTTCTCTAGGAAAAAGATACTCCGATTGATTTAAACGTCCAAGTCGGATGTAATGCGTAAGGTGTTAATTAGTTCAACAAAATTACTGACCGTCACCGACCCAAACACAAAGAACAAATATGAAAAGCTGATAAATAATTAAATAAATAAGTGGCATGGATATAGTTAGGAGGGGTGATCCGTACTTTTCATTTTAAACATTTAATGATTTTTTTTCCAACCCACTTGGATACACCAGCCAGTTGGCTACAAGCTTGTATATATATATATATATATATATATATATATATATATTTTATTTACGTGGGTGTTCGGGTCAACTTGCGCGCACCACGATTAATCCCACGACACACTGAACACCCTGCAAACCCAGTGGGCATGTAAGACACCGCAGGGGTGACAGGCGTGCACATGAGGGCTCGAACCCAGGAGCAGCGGAAGGAAACAAGCCCCTCCCACCGCCAGGCCAAGACCCTCAGTGCAGCTTGTGCATATTTTGTATTGATAGAGTGGTGGTGGAGGCGATTCAGTTTTCCCGTCGAGATTTATCTTAAAAAATGATGAAAATTATATTTTGAAATTTAACAACTTAATTTATTGAATTAAATTGGTTATTTGATATGATATCAGAGTTTTTATGATCAAGTGGTCATGAGTTCGAATATTATTATCTTTATTTATTTGATAAAAATTATGTATAAAATAATATGAGTTTGTGTAACTTTTAAGTTTAAAATTTTTTATTTAAAATTATATATTAAAAAATAATATAAATTATATATTAAATTAATTCCCAGTTATTTTTAATCTACATAGTCGGAATTCTGAGTTCTGACTTTGACCATTTGGCTGTTTCCAAAATCTTTTCATAATATTATCTATGTACTGGAAGTTCAGGGTGATAAAAGCCCACGGATAGAGACTTACTCCGCTGGTGGTTTGGTACTGTATATACTCGGTGTTTGTGCTTCCCAGCCATGGGTACCAAGTCATTGACACGTAGCCCATGATTAATTTTTATTTTTTTCATGGTTGAAAAAACTGAACACAAATGAAGGCAGAAGCCATATTAGCCACCCTGGAATGTGGCGTGCGTATGTGACATCCTTGCCTGAGTTTTATCTCCCCATGCGACTGCAAGCACGGGCGGAGGGGTGGGGACCTGACACTCTCAATTCTTGAAAAATACTGTCCAGTCCTTTATTCTTTTAGATATATCCCTCAATTTAATACATATTTTGCACCCACAAGCTCTCCCTTTATTATTGTATTTGTGAGTTTTAGCTTCATTTTTTGTCCATATTAGCCTAATCCCGATATTATATTTCCCTTTTTGGATGCAACAAGAAGACTTCCAGTCACCATTTCTCTTGTAAAATCTCCGTAGTTATATAGTGATTTGGGCAGCCTTTTTTATATTGTGTATTTAAATCCAACATTAATCTTATATTTTGTACTTGTAGGAATAATATATTTTCTCTTTTCATATTCCCTTTTTAACCTCGAGAGTTAATACAAGCTTGACTGAATATGGCAAGGCATGAAGGTTATTTGGGTAATGAGAGCGAGTTGCAGAGCAACGTGGCTGATTATTATTGTCCCTAACGACCTCCCTTCAAATTCAGACTTGGAATTCTTAGGACTGCACGACGCGCTCGTTAACTTTGTCGGACCCTCTCTCTCAGTCCATGTACGGTGTTTAGCTGTCTTTTGTCCCTTTTATATTACCCGACTCCACGCGTCAGAACACGCTCCGTCATATTAGCAATTTGAGTTTTTCTTCTAATTTCTTTTCTCTTTGCACTTTCCCTGCCCCTCCATATGATTCAGCTATCCGAATTACAGATAGATCATACAATTATTTCCGATGAAATAACAGCTGGTAATTAATGACTTAAAAATTTGTAATTTTAATTGTCAATGAAAAACTCAATTTTAAAACTTAAATTATGTAAGTAAAGTCTCGAGATATATATATGTCATTGTAATTTAAAAATTCAAGTGTTTAGGTAAGTCTCCAAAAAAATTTAAAAAAAAGTTTACAAATCATTGATAAGAAAAGAAAATATACTTTTTTATAAAAGGGTTGGATAGAATAAAATATTCTAAATAAAGTATGAAATAAAATTTTATTTTTTCTGTGCACGACCACGCATGGTACAAATGGGATTAATTATTTTTAATGCAAATTAAAGTTACCTTGTTTAATATAATTAGCATTGTATTTGGCTTTAAAATTATATTGTGGAAAAAAAATCAATTATAAAGAACAGAGTAAAAAGATTAACGTATCAAATCTAGGGCATGCAGTAGGAAAGATTCTCAGATCACGTTCTATCCAACCATAATATATACGAGGCGTATCATACATTCTTAATTAATCGATGCGCGTAAGAGTGAGCGCGAGTAACTTAATATACATCTCTCAACCGGTTCTGTAAAGTTATGTTTGGAAATTGTTTTATAATATATATTTTTTATTTTTATAATTATTTCTGATATAAAAAAAATTAATTTGAAACAAAAAAAATAAAAATAAAAATAAAAATATTATTTTTTAAATACTTTTAAAATATAAAAACAATCAAGCTCAAAATTAAAATTTTGTATATATCATTACAGTCCTAGATATCATCTTGTTTTTTAGAATGCAACGCCATTGTTTAGAATAAAAAATTTAAAAAATAATTAAAATTGAATGGTTTAGATTTTACTCGGGTTTGGTTATATTAATTTTTAAATAAATTTATATTGAAACTCAATCTAAATTGACAGGTTTAATAAATATGATATCAACAAAAACAGAACATATTAAAAGCTAAGTATCCAGTCATTGGCCAAGAGATAAGATACAGAGGTTGTCTAATTAAAGAGAAGGGTGTCGACGTGTCGTCGATCGCTAAGTGCTATTATGTATATATGTTAGTACTGTGATCACGTTGTTGATAGCCTCAGCACCAGTTAGTCCATCTGTCTGCCTCTCTGTCTCCATTGTTTTTCTTGTATTCTTTTATTCCATTACCACCCTGTACTCTTTCTCCTCCTCACTCTCCTCCTTATATTTCCCTCCCTCTCTTCTTCTCCCTTCTAAATATCCATTCTTGATCACTGACCACTCTATCTCTTCCCCTGAGCACAAAAAAATTACACGTTTCGTCGTGAAAATAGATAAAAGTTTTGGTTTGGAGTATAGTGCGTCGAATTTAAATTTTTGCGGAGGGATCTAGTAAGAGAATGACAATGAGCAACGGTGTAGGGCAGTTTGGTGATACCACTCTGACCAAAGTGTTTGTTGGAGGGTTAGCGTGGGAAACACCAAAAGAGGCCCTGAGAGAGCATTTCGAAAAGTATGGTGAGATCTTGGAGGCTGTGATTATTTCTGATAAAATCACTGGTAGATCCAAGGGCTACGGATTTGTAAGTTTTGATTAATCTTCACTGTAATTTCACTACTGCATTTTCATTTTAGGAAAATAAAGATCATATATTACTGTCAATTACTACTGTTTTTCTAATGTTAGCTCTGGTGATTGTATTAATCAATTAGGTTACGTTCAAGGAGGCTGGAGCGGCAAATAAGGCTTGCGAGGATGCTGCACCCATCATCAATGGCCGCCGTGCCAACTGCAACCTGGCTTCCCTTGGTGCACGCCGCCCTAGGTCTTCAACACCGGCCCCTCCTCAGCAAGGTATGGATATTTAAACGTATATGTGTGTAAACATGTACCTTGAAAAGGAATATTTCCTTTTCAGGTATATATATGGAAATTAAGAAGAAAGAGAACAAAGCCGGGTCCTTGTACACACGGACAGTCACATATGCTTGATAAATTTGGCAAACTAAAAATATGACGAACGTCTGATGCATGGTATTATCACTTACCATATAAAAGTAATTTACAAAACCACTGCATTAATTTCATTGCATATTAACAACAAATTTTGGTATAATTTTCCAATTAATTAATTTGTATATATAAACTTACTCTTCATCGAAAGGCAAAAAAGACCATGGTGCACGCATAAATACGAGAAATAAATCTCTAACACACAATGGGATGTTAGTAAACATGAGCATCATGTGTAGCTTGCTAATATCTGTAATTAAATTTAATCATGAAGGACCTAACATCATCGCTGGACCGAGGTCCACGCCAGCACCGCCAGCAAATCACGTCCAGTGGTATTATCCGGCAGGGTCAGCTGCAGCGTCACCATTTCACCATCAGCATCACCAAGCCGTTCCTTTTTATGGGTAATCCAGTTTGTATGGCTTCATGGCTCTTAATTTTGTGGTATGAAATGGGAAGATGGACTTTGCCTTATGCTGTAGTTACCTCTTAATTTCAGGTACTCTCCTGCTTACATTGCCACAGATATCAGTTACAATCATGTAAGTGGTTCTACACTCTTGTGATGATTTATGAATAATCATGCAAGTTGATGAAATCCCAGTAATTAAATTAGCTTCCTATGTATTTACCCAATAATAATATTACTTCAGTATCGTACTTAAATATTGATCATGAGCTGAAAGTTCAGTTAATTAATGAGATATCTGCTTAAATTTTGAGTTGAAATTCTCAAATTTAAAATAATTTCTCTCTAAAACCAACAGAAAAACTTCCTGAGAACCAACCATTAACATAAATTCCCCCCTTCTCATTAGTCTTACAATTCTTATGAGCTGAAGTAGTATTGCTGTGATGGATGGTCCACAGAAGCTAAGCTACACCGGCGGGTCCTACATGAATGGGCATTTCTCTCAGGTGTATCCAGGGCAAGCTATGGTGGGTGCCAATACATTGATGCCAATGTACCCTCTTTATCACTTCCATCAATCACAGGCGGTGGGCCTACCTGCTGCCCACATCTTCCCACCAAACACGGCGGGTCCCATGACAACGGTCCCAACTATCATGTCCAAACCCCCATCCATTGCTCCTCCTAACGCAGGTACATACACTTCCATACACGTTAGCTGTACACGATGATCTTACAGCCCCTTGTGTTTGCTTCACATGGTAACATGATCAACCTTAGTCAATGTAAACAAAAGAATCATCGCATCCCGTGCCTACGTATTGAGTGGGGCCCACTTACAACTGGCATGCTAGAAACTCACGTGACAAGAAGACCAAAATGCCCTCTTTGACAACCGCATGCTAGTTGGTGTTTACAGTAACAAATTGATCGTTGTCGTTAAGAATTTATAAGTTTTGTTTGATTCGTTGTCACTTGCCACCTCATGCTTCTTGAAGAATTTACTTCAACGACCAGCTTGTCGTTTCATAGAGATAAAACCACGCCTTCTGATTAGCGGTTATGGCAAGCCAAAAAATAAATTATTTACCGTATTTTGGGTGCAGTGGTTCATGTTTGAAATAGTTAAAAAGAAATTTAGTTTTGGTACGTCGGAGATTTATTAAAAAATGTATAAAAACTTAAAAAAAGAGAGAGATGATAAGGTTAGTGTACAAAAAGGGGCTTCAGACAGAGAAAAATCGAAGCCATCTGAGAGTAGTGGAGTGAGGCTAAAGCGGTGTTTGGCCTTGAAGATTAACTGTATTATTGAGATTTTTTTTTTAATTTAAAATTATTATTTTTTATTGTTTTAAAAAACAACTTATATCACCTTCACAAACATATTCTACATAATAGTAGCGATGTTGGCATCATGCTCAACGTCTCCTTGAATTATATACCTTGAATTATTATTTTTCTCGTAGTATTTTTCTCCTTTTCCATTATGGTCAAACGGTGCTCTATATATGCTCAATGGAGACTATATGATAAAAATATAAACTGATGTTACAAAGACAGTTTGCTTGGCTGTCGAATAGGTACGGCCGGCACAGGTGAAAGCCTTAAAAGGGTTGGATAAGAGGGAGGCACTTAGTTGGCAATAACGAAAGGAGAAGGGAGTAGCTGCTGCAGAACAACGTTATTATCAGATCTGCTGTGGCTCTTCTTTCCAATAATTTTTTATTTTTTTTATGATTCTTAGGTGTTTGATAAGATTCTTTCATTCTCTAACATCTCAGCTTGAGCTGTGAACTATTAGCATTAAAAAAAAAAAAAAAAAACAATGTAACAAAAGTCATGTGTGTTTGCCCATGTCTCATGGCTTGCTTTTGATGGCTTCAATGAACTTTTCCACTTTAAAAGCCTGGCGCACGTTCATATAACTTGTCGCCCCCCACCACCCCTCGGGATTATTAGCATGGTGTTTGTATATTATATAGTCTTCTATGACAATGCTCGGGCTGTATATTATACCAAGAAATTCAGCCTATGACCAGAATATAAACCGTGAATTTACTTCACAAAGCAGCCATCTTCCTCTAATGAAGTGTTAAATAATTACAGACATGGTTTTATAAAAGCACATCACTGACTCAGCATTGCAAGGATTCTTTGTGGAGAGAAGTAGTGGGATAAAAGGTCAATGCTACCAGAAGGGATTTTTTTTGGATAATGGGTATTATAACTGATATTCCTTTTAGTAATAAGATGAATTGAGTTATAGACATTAAAGTGTAAGAACTCAATAACAATGCTTAGACTGTATGTTATACCAAGAAATTCAGCCTATAACAAAATATAAAGAGTGTATTTGTTTTTTGGAAAGTGGTTTCTGAAAAATTACTTTCCAAATTTTTCATTACACTACCAAATATCCAAAAATAATTCACTTTCTCGTAATTCACTTTCTAAAAAAAAATTACTTGCCGACAAACAAACGGGGCAAATGGTGAATTTATTTTACAAAGTAGCCATCTTCCTTTAATGAAGTGTTAAATAATCATATATATATATATATAAGTTATTAAACGAGGTTTCAGACATAATTTTATAAAAGCACATCACCGACTCATCATTGCAAGGATTGATCGGACTCTCATCTCCGATCCGACCTTGCAATATTAGACCGGAAGAAAAATTCAGGGAAAAAACCAACCAGGCCAATCCAACAGGGATTCAAAGTTCTCATACAAAGCCAGCACTAACACACAGGGCACAGCAAGTGCTAAGTCTCTCTCCAGCTAAATAGAATTAAGCATGCTGCTATGAGTGCTCTCACAGAATGTCATGTCATGCTGGCCAACAAAATTCTTATTAAAACATCTTTTTAAAAAATAAGAAGCAGAATAAAATAAAAATCTCGTGGAAAAGGGTTGGTGTCGGGTCTTTATATCAGTTATGGGAACAAACCACTGATGTTTAGCTGTAATTTTCTAAACTTTTTCTCGTGAATAATAGTGGATATTCAATAAAATTTTCATCGAGGATTAGTTTGATCAAACCATTCAGATAATTTTGTTTCATACAAATTGAAACCACATGCGATGATAGAAACATGAAGATGTTTGTGATTGTGTTTCAATAAGAGTTTTGTAAATTTTTAAATTTTATTATTAATTTTTAATAATTTTAAATTGTTTTGATATATCAATATAAAAAATAAATTATAAAAATATTATTTTAATATATTTCTAAAAAAAAAAAAAACCACTTTAAAAATACAACTACTATTAATCTTCCAAACCCTCCGTTACATGTCACACTGTAGACTGGAGGTGCCTTCGAGCCCCTACGGTTGTTTTCTGGGTCGATCATAGAAAATGCCGATATAATATGGATACGATGGACTCTTTGGAGTCTGGTATTTGGGCCAACAATCAGAGAGGTGATCATGGCTCTGAATACAATACAAGAACAACCGTAAAGTTTATGCTGTGCCCAGATCATAACTCTCGGGCCCAACGCAAATAAATCGAGGCAACATGTGTTAGATAATGGGCCCAGCTTAACTGGGCTACTGGAATCTTTTCTGGGTCCGAGGCACTTTCTTAAATTTGGTTCTCCTTGCTTGCACTTCTTTTAAGTTAATCCATTATCATGGTGCCTTTAACCGGAACACAACCGCTGAACTCTCTCTCTGGAAACACAACTGGGTTTTTGTCTTGTAAAATTATTGTTGTGCTGTCTTAATTATGGAAAACGGTCTGATTCCCTAGTCTCAAGTTTCAACCCAGCCATATAAAGAATCAACCATCATCTTGTTCCGAAAAGAACCGTCGTGACTTCCAACTTCCGAGCAAGTTTACATAAAAATCCAGCTTCGCTGAAATTATACAAGAATCTTCTGAAATCGGGCAAGATTTTAACGATTCCATCGACTTGGAGTGCCAATCTCCTTTCAATTTTTGTATGGGAGCTGAATAGTTGAGGGTAATTTGGAAATCAAGATTTTATCTGATCAAAATATCTTATAAATATATTAAAATAATATTTTTTTAATTTTTAAAAATAAATTTTAATATTAATGCATCCAAATAATCTAAAAATACTAAAAAAATATTAATTTTAATAAAAAAAAATTAAACTTTTTGGAAACGCGGGTTGGACCGCGTTCCCAAACATGCTTTATCGGGGAAGAAGCACATGACTTCCAAGTTCCGAGCAAATGTTATATTTACTTATTTCGATTTCAGCTAGATTGTTTTTGTTTTTTAAAAGTATTTTTATAAAATTTTAAATTTTTTTATTCATTTCAAATAATTTTTTATATTTTCATATCATTTTAAATATAAAAAATAATTTTTTAAAAATAAAAATATTATTTTAATATATTTTTAAATAAAAAATACTTTAAAAAACAATTTTTATTACACTTTCAAACACTAAATAAACCAGCCAAACACGACCTTGAAATTTAGAAACGTGTTACTTTACTATTTTTTCGAGTTTTTTTTCCACTTGTATATTCTTTCTTGTCAGTTGCCACGGATGCAATGCATAAAGTAAAAGATGCAAGTAAGTGATACAAGTGGTGTTTGCTACTGTGTTGAAAGGAAGCCTGAGAGACTTTAAGAGATCTTCTTGGCCCCGGTTACAACTGTACACTCCTCGTGAGAGACTACCCATACCAAGGACACCGTGTACCTGTAGTTCATGTCAGAACTCGAAAAATGAGCAGAGAGCAACTCAGTTATACACGTGGTGTTTGCTACTGTGTTGAAAATGGTAAGATGTTTGGCGTCCGAACGGGTTGATTGATTTTGATTTGCTTCTGATTTTACAATTTGTTTTTGAAAAATACCAAAATAGGATCTTCACCTTCCCGATGTGTTATGTGCGTTGTATTGGGGTGGAATGTAATTTTCAAAGATGTTTTTAGCTTAAAATATAATAATTTAATATTTTTTTAATATTTAGCATTGCTTTATTTAAATTGAAAAATTTATATTATTTTTAAAAACTACATGCTATGACCCAAATTTACATAGTTTATTTGGTATTATAGTAATAATTATTTTTTAAAGTGTTTTTATTTAGAAATATATTAAAATAATATTTTTTTTAAAAAATTATTTTTTTATTAACACATCAAAACAATCTAAAAATATATAATAAAGTAATTTAAAATAAAAAAATAATTTAAATTTTCACAAAAAAAAAACTTTCCAACCACGAAAATAAACAGAATTGATAATTCTCTACTTCTAACAAGAGGAATGGTGTCGTTGAGTGTTTCGATTTTTTAATTTAATATCAGTCGTTTATATTTCTGCTTAAAGAGAAGAGTTCATTGAAGGTGCAAATAATTCTCTCAAAAGAATAATAATTGTTTGCCCGAGATTCCCTCAAATAATAATTATTATTCTTCTCTCAAAAGAAGAATAATAATAATATCAAAATATCAAAAACAAATATTAATTTAAAAATAAAAAATAAAAAATTTCAAATTTTCTTAAAATACTTTTTATTCCAAAGATTACTAGCAAGCAAACATGTCAGAGTAAAACAGTTATTTGTAACAAAAAATAGAATAATCCTGAAAAAGAAGTGAAATAATTTTTGTTTTTTTTAATTTTTTTAAAATATATTTATTTATAATTTTTTAATATTTTTGAAAAAAGTAGAATAATCCTGAAAAAGAAGTAAAATTAATACTTTTTATAATTTTAATGTGGGTATAAAAAAAATTCTCTACACGTGTTCGAAAATCACTAGACTGTCAAATTCCATGTCACCAACAAAGTTTCTCATTCCTCTCTGATGGAAAAATGGAAGAAAAGCCTGTTGAGAGTGCTGACCAGTCAGAGAAAAAGGACAAGAACCCATTATACTCGGGCTTCTGTTTACTTCTCTTAAAAATCACTTAAAAAGAAGCCTGACTTATGATCACACCCAAACACTGTTTCTTTTTTTTCTCTTTCTCTCTCCAAAAACTCGAAACCCCCACAATCCCCTGGCTTCCACTCCTTAATATCTTTACAAGATCTAAAGAGGTAAACACATCATCTTAAAAAAAATCACTCGTTTTGTTCTTTAATATCTTTTTTCTTAGTTACATGGCTTGATTTCTATTTTTCTCGGTTTTAGGGATTATCACCTGATTTCTTTTTTTCTTTTTGATTTAAAATTTCGGTTCTTTATAGTAAAGAAAGCTTATTTTTTGGATCTTGAAATTGACCTAGGTACTGTTTTCAATGGATGAATGCAAGAATGAGAGTGTTTCCGCAAGGAGTGTTGCGGAATTATCGACTGTGAGTGTTAGTGAACATGTAGATAGTGGTGATAGTGAGAAAACCACTATAGCAACGACTCCAGTTGTTGTTGGCTCTGTTGCCAGTGAGGAGGCTCAGGGTAAGATTGAGTGTTCTTCTAGTGAGGATGTGATGGCAAAGGAAGTAGGTTCTTGTAATGGAGATGAAGTAATGGTTGAGAGGTCTTCCAGTGAGGGTGTTGATGGTGGGTGCACACGTGACTTGTGTGATGGAGGTGGTGGGGAAGCAAGGAAGGAAACTGCTGGTGGTTGTGGTTGTGCCGAGGGAGATGCAACACATTCAGATGGTGGTGGTGTAGCTGGTCATTTAGGGACACATGAGAATAGGGATTCTGGTGTTGATCCATCAAACTCAGGATTTGAGTCTTCTCGGTCTGCAGAATCTGAAGAAGGGAAACCAGTTGAGAGTGGGGAGAAGGGGAGGGAGGTCAGTGGAAACAGCAGCGAGGCTTCACCTGAAGTTCAGGAGTTGAGGGTTGAGAGTGAGGTTGGACAGTCTTCTAAGGTTGCAGAATCTGAAGGAGAAGGTAAAGCAGTAGAGGGTGGAGAGGAAGATATGGAGGTCGGTGGAAATGGTGATAAGACTTCATCTGAAGTTGGGGTTGCAGATGCTGACGCCCATGTTCAGAGTGTGGAAAATGCAAGTGGTATTGGTGGGGAAACCCAAGTTGTGGTGGAAGAAGTAACATTTGTTACAACGGAGGAGAGTTTGAAAAGGGAATTGGTGGAGGAAGGTGTTGAGGGAGAAAAGATTGATGCAAGCCAGAAAGTGACTTCTCAAGAAATTGGGCTGTCAGAGAATGAATCTCAGGATCAAAGAGCTGAAAATGGGGCGGGATGTCCTTCTGTGGTAGTAGGTGCTTCAGTTGGTGAAACCCAAGTTGTAGAGAAATCTGAATTGGTTGAGGAGGCTGCCGGGAAGGCTGAGGATAAAGATGACAATGTGAACGATGCACTTCAAGATTCAGAGACACTAGAGGTGGGTGTTTTGCATGACGAAGTGTGGAATTCTGGAACTGAAACTGCAGTGTTAACTTCTCCATCAACCGTGGAAGATACAAGTGTAGAGACCGAAGTTACTGAGGAAGTTGCTGTGCTGGCTAATAATGAAGGTTTAGATCCAAAGGTTGAAGCAAGTAGGAGTGACGCTCTGGAAAGAGCACTTGCTGGTAATTCGGAGGGGCTTATATCAGCTTCTGAAGGATCATCAGTTTTACCAGAAAAGGATGGCCTTGCCAACCCAGACTCCAAATTGTTGGATAAACAAACTCCAGTTGCTGATGAAGGGAGGGTTGCATCAACTGACGACGAAAACATCACATGTCCCAACACCGAAGGTATGGACACTGATGGTTTTAGTGAAAGTTTTTATTTTTCAGTGGAAGAACTGCAGGGAACATCCGAGACAGCTAATGGGAGCACTGAAAATGGCTATAATGTATGTGCAGATTTACAGCCTTCGTATCAGCCAGCTCAAGTAGTTGTACGAGCTGGAGTTGTAGCTAAGGAAAACATTGTGGTTCTGAATCCTGTAAAGAGTAAAAAAGTGATAACTGAATGCTTAGTTAATGATGCTGAAGAAGCTGGTCTCCATAAAGAGCAAGTGATAACAGTTTCGCAACAGCAGAAAACTGATATTGTTAGTGGAAGCACTGAAACAAGGACTAAGACAGAATGTGGAGGGATGGAAATAGATGTCGAAGTGGCTTTAACAAACAATGTTGAGGTTTTGATCTCACACACTGATGTTCCAGATCCTTCTTTAAAGGATCAACAGTTGAAGACTGAGGAAGGCTCAGGGAAAAGTGCATCTTGTCATCCTGCTCATGTTGATTCAATCGAAGAGCAACTGATGGAAGGTCAAGAACAGGCTACTTATGCTGAAGAGCTTGAAGGGGAGAAGAAAAGGGTAGAAGAACAGAGCTCACAGGCCGAAACAGAATCTGGGATCACAGAGTTAGATACTCGGCTCATGGATGGAGAAGAAAATGTCATAGCAAGCAATGAGGAAGCTTTGAATCCCCAAACTGAACTCAAGGAGCTTGCTGAAAGCGATCAGCAATTAAAGGTTGCAGAAGGTTTGGATGAGGGTGCATCTCATGGTCTTTTTGAGATGGATTCGCATATGGGGCAAGAAATGACAATTGAAGAACACGTTCTTGATGCTGAACAGGTTGATTTACTAGAAGGGAAAGAAATGGAAGTTGAAGAACAGGATACTGACAATGAACAACTGAACAGCATCGAGGAGAAATCTGCTAAATTGGCAGCTTCAAAGCCTGGAAGCTCAGAGAAAGCAGATCAGGCTTGTTATCTACTGCCACCAAATAATGAAGGTGAGCTTTCTGTATCAGATTTGGTCTGGGGTAAAGTAAGGAGCCATCCTTGGTGGCCTGGCCAGATATTTGATCCATCAGATGCCTCTGAGAAAGCAGTGAAGTATAATAAGAAGGACTGCTATTTAGTAGCATACTTTGGAGACCGAACATTTGCATGGAATGAAGCATCTTTGCTAAAACCTTTCAGGTCACACTTTTCTCAGGTTGAGAAGCAGAGCAATTCTGAAGTATTCCAGAATGCTGTTGATTGTGCTTTGGAAGAAGTTTCAAGACGAGTGGAGCTGGGTCTGGCTTGCTCATGTGTGCCGGAGGATGCTTATGATGAAATCAAGTTTCAGGTTCTTGAAAGTGCTGGAATCCGGCCAGAGGCAAGTACACGAGATGGTGTTGACAAAGATACAAGTGCTGATTTGTTTCAACCAGATAAATTAGTGGGTTATATGAAAGCATTAGCGCAGACTCCAGCTGGCGGGGCTAATCGATTGGAGCTTGTGATTGCAAAGTCTCAGTTGCTGGCCTTCTATCGTTTGAAAGGTTACTCTGAACTGCCTGAATATCAGTTTTATGGAGGGTTGTTGGAAAATTCAGATACTTTAAGATTTGAGGATGAAGTGATTGATCATGCACCGGCTGTTTATGAGGATCATGGGCAAATTTCATCTGGTGAGGAGATTTTGCAAACGCAAAGACGCTCTTCTCGCAAATGCAAACATAATTTGAAGGATTGTATCAGTCCCAGGAAAAAAGAGAGAAACTTGTCTGATTTGATGGGTGACTCGTGGGATTCTTTGGATGATGAAATTGCGTCTGATGGGAAAGCAAACAATAAATTAGTTTCTCCGTCTTCTGGCAAGAAAAGAAAAGGCGCTGATACCTTTGCTGATGATGCATCTATGACAGAAGGGAGGAAGACCATATCTTTTGCAAAAGTGTCTTCAACCACAACTCTTCCCAAGCCTTCCTTCAAGATTGGCGAATGCATTCAAAGAGTTGCTAGCCAAATGACCGGGTCTCCTTCTATCCTGAAGTGTAATAGCCAGAAGGTAGAAGGAAGCAGCGATGGCCTCATTGGGGATGGATCTGATACTTCATCTGTGCATCCTGAGGATGCTGAGATAAAGAAAATGATCGTTCCATCAGAATACTCGTCACTTGATGAATTGCTATCACAGCTTCACTTGACAGCACAAGATCCCTCGAAAGGCTTTGGTTTCTTGAACATCATCATTAGTTTCTTCTCTGATTTCAGGAACTCGGTGGTTATGGACCAGCATGATAAAGTAGGTGGTAAGAGAAAAACTTCCCATTCTTCTGTTGGTTTTCCAGAAACATTTGAATTCGAGGATATGAATGACACATATTGGACAGACCGTGTTATTCAAAATGGTTCTGAAGAGCAACCACCACGTAAAAGTAGGAAAAGGGATAATCTTTTTGTGCCTGTTGTTCTAGATAAACCCAGCGGTAGGTCAAACTCTAGGAAACGCTATTCTGATAGCAGTTATGATGTATCAACCCAGAAACCAGTTGGTTATGTGGATGAGAAGGCCCCGGCAGAGCTTGTAATGCATTTCCCTGTGGTGGATTCAGTTCCTTCTGAAATAAGCCTAAATAAGATGTTCAGGCGCTTCGGACCACTAAAAGAATCTGAGACAGAAGTTGATAGGGATACCAATCGTGCCAGAGTAATTTTCAAGAGGTGTTCAGATGCAGAAGCTGCTTATGGGAGTGCTCCAAAGTTCAACATTTTTGGTCCAATTCTTGTGAATTACCAACTCAACTACACTATATCTGTTCCATTTAAAACTCCACCACCAATCCTAGATGAGGAAGATGTAACTCTTTTTCTTCAATATTGAAGTCAATCTGGTTTGATACCCAGGTAAATATTTGCAGCTGGATGGTAATTTCCTACTGTATTAGGAATGTCTTTTTCATACGGTTTCTTGGTAAATATTTGCAGCCGTGTGATAATTTCCCTCTGTACTGGAAATGTCTTTTCCATATGGTTTCTTGGTAGAGCTTTATTTACTTAGAACTGTTTAGCTGATTTAGGACAAATAATGACTTAATCATGATTCACAATTATTTTGACATAAATTCATATACTTGTAGTATCCATATCTATCTATCTATCTATATATAAAAAGTACCATTTATATCTAAACATTTCATTAGAGTAAAATACCCTTATTTTTTCCCCTCAAATTCCCTTATTATTATCTAATTCCATATAGAGATAGAATCCATAGCAGGTCAAACCTCTTCATTTTTATCCAGATGTATTACCTTGCTTTCCCAACAAAAATAGGAGGCATTTATCAAATTTCCTAATTATTCTACAGTATTATTTTACTACCCCTTCTGTTTTGATGCTAGTACGTCTTCTATTATTGCCTGCTATTGTGTTTTTTTTTTCAACTTGCCTGTTTTGCTAGTATTTGAAACTAAATAACCCCATACTATTTCTTAGTAGAAAAAGAGCTCACAGGTATTTCCATATATGCCCTCGTTTATTTTACAAAACAGCAATATTTCAACAAATCATTTGGTGTATAAATGTATTTTTTAAATAATAAATTAATTTCCAATTAACTGAATTATGCGCTGCCAAAATTACTAGTACTATTGAATATTTGAATTTGTTCAAGAGAGGAGAGTGCCTGGAAACCAAGAACTTTTGCGGGAGGAAAAAACAGGACGGTAGACATCTTGATTTCTGGGATTGGCTGGTCTCGGGAGTCTGGACCACTTGGATGGAATGATACATGTGTGCTTGTGCATGCATGCCTTTCATTGGGTGATATGCTCTCGTATTGAAGTTGTAAATACTGATCTCCTGCCAAGAGTATGAATTGTCCTGAAAGTTCTCCCTTTCAAAAAATTAGGAACATTTTGAGGAAACGTAAGTACTTCAACACTGTGGAGATTAACTTGTCTGTCACTGCTGTAGGATGCCATAACAGGATCTTTATAGCTCCTCCTCACTTGTTTGGTTTCCTTAGTTATCTGAAGTGCTGTTTTTATATACCATTCAATTTTTATGATAGGAGATGGCTGGTGTTGAAAATACATGCAGACACAACATAGCTGCTGGTGATGTCTAGCCTATACTTCACCAATGAGTTCGCTGGAAAAAGTAACGAGGCTAACAAGTTATCCGTGCTGCTGCTGATGTTTGGCATATATTCAGCAGACGGGTTTGCTGATGAAGATTAACCAGACTAATAATAACCTCTTTTGCTGTATCTTCCACTTGAGGTTCACTTGACTGTCTTAAGCAGGGTGGTAGAAGGTTGCCTTGTTAAAAAATCTCAATAGCTTCAGCTTATTGCATTGTAAAGCAGCTTGTTAGCGGAACCTAGGTAACTTTCTTGATGAGTAGGAGATTCGATCATGGAATCATGCTGCCTGTTCGTCGTTTATGGTTGGTCGGTCCACATGTCAGGTAGAACGACTTTCCTTCAATATGAAACTGCGAGAGAGTAAGAACACTTTTGTTCATAAGCTGAACGCGCCGGCTGTTTAGAATGCTATATTTGGCAGGTAGTCGAGTCTATCGCTGTTTCCAGTGCTCGCTTGAAAGAAGCGTTGGCCTTGTTCTTCGTTTGATCATTCGGCATGTGTAGCACAAAGTTCAATAAAAGATCAATTCTTTCTTTTTTTTTTTTTTTTTTTGTCTATTTGGCTAGTTCAAAACTCTCTCACAAGAGTTGATATAAGA
Organism: Populus trichocarpa; assembly: GCF_000002775.5. Classification (NCBI taxonomy): domain Eukaryota; kingdom Viridiplantae; phylum Streptophyta; class Magnoliopsida; order Malpighiales; family Salicaceae; genus Populus; species Populus trichocarpa. Next base: position 2,523,544 of record NC_037292.2, on the reverse strand, counting down.
ACCATCAAGGAATGAGGCCTTGGAGTAAATTGATTATCATATCGGCTGCAACAAATCGTTCGCAATTTTGACAAGTATCATGCCGCTTTCTACAAATGGGGCGATGATTAGGCCACAAAAGCTGCTGAGATTCACCAGAAAGACATGGTAACATCTAAGGCAACAAATCGTTGGAAATTGCTGTCGTTTTTACTGATATGTAGAGGTATGAAGAATTTTAATTAAATCTTTAATAAACACAATGGAAAAGCCTTCTTATATATATATATATATATATATATATATATATATATATATATATATATATATATATATATATATTCTTATAAAGAGGGCCATAAGAAAATCAAAGTTCTCAGACTTTATTTTTTGCTTTTCACGTGAAAGCTGATCAGAAGAGATAACCAAATATTATTCCCGGTTGCTTATTACCGTTAAAATTTATGGACGGAAATAAACTTTAAACTGCCCCCTCTCCCTTAATTCTTTTCTTTGGAACGTCTCCTCTCACCTTCAATACCACCACTCTCACTCCATATCTGTTATCAAGAGCTGTTGATCTACTAACCGAACCTTTTTTTATATAGCAAAACGTTGGAGAATCCGCTAGAAGGAGCACCGTCCTATACCCACCGCTGTTGAAATTTTCTAAAAATATGGTAATCCCATTTTGATGCAGTGATTTTCTAGCACCGAGTTTTTTAATTATTGGTTTTCAGCAACTTATTAGCTACATGGTCTGCATGCTTTTAATTTTTTTTGTATTTAGACACGTTATTTTTTTATTCTGTTTTTTCCCATTTAGTTGTTATGCATCTGTACAAGATTTTGAAACTGCTAGCAAACAATTTCCAGTTCATGCACATAGATTCTCAACTTTGTTGCCTTTCTTCGTTGATTTTTTTGTTCTATTATCGAGTAATGTAGATCTTCTCCTAGTAGCTCTGTTTATTGTTTGTAAAAGATTGTTTTTGTTCTTTTCTAATTTTGACCAGTCCTTTTATATTTAGGTTAGTTTGAACTTGCAAGCGATTTCTGCATCCTGATCAAGAACAACAGTGGTGTTTTGTAGGATTGTTGATGGATAAGGTTGAAAGTTTGTTGTATAAAAAGAATACAAACGGCTTGAAATATTGATAGGCTGGTAATTGGGAGACAATCAGAACAAAAACAAAGAGGAAAGAAAATCTTATTGCAGTAGACAGTGATAGCTAAGAAAAGCTGCCATTGCTTATCCTTCTGCAATTTTATTTTTTTTTGTTTTATTCCTTGTGCTGATCACTGAGATAGATGTGGAAATGCATGGTGTGACAATGTCTCTCTATACAATTGCTTTGAGTGCGTTGAATATACATGTCCAAGAAAGATTTCAACAATATGGAGAAACTATAAATCGATATTTTAATGAAGTGTTGAGATAATTTGTTTACTTGTTGTAGATATTATTAAATCATAAAAACTTGAAATTTTAAATAAAAACCTGAAATTTTAAATACTCTTTTAAAAATTACTATGAATCTAAGATTTATACCTCATTTTAAGATTAGTTAAATGATTTTTTAAGTGAGTAATTTAAAATAAAAAATACATTGAAATTATTTGTCATATTTAGCAAACATTTGTTGTTTTGTCATATAGAATTGCATTGGTGTTATTAATGGTACACATGTTCGTGTATATGTATCTCAAGAAAATAAAATTTCATTTATTGGTAAAAAGGGAATGCCAACACACAATGTAATAGTCGTATGTAGTTTTGATATGCAATTCATGTTTTTTTAAGCAGAATGGGAAGACAATGGTCATGATACTCTTATATTTTTTTAAAGTTATTGACAATTCAAATATAAATTTTTTAAAACCTCCTAAAGGTAAATAAATTACAATAATTAAATGTTATTTAAATTTATAGCATGTGTATTATGAATTTTCAAAAAAAAAATTTACTTGTTATTGCAAGGAAATATTATTTGATTGATGCTAGATATTGGATATCTAAATGAGTATGAATATTTAGGTCTACATAAAGATGAGAGTTATTATTTTCAAGATATTTGACCTCGAGAACAACCAACAATTCAGGAAGAGCGATTCAATCATGTACACTTGTTACTTCGCAACGTTATTGACCGTGCATTTATAGTATGAAAATAGAGATGAAGAATTTTACACATTATGTTCGCATACCCTTACAAAGCGCAAGTCAAGGTTATAATAGCATCAATGACACTACATAACTATATTAGAAAGAAATCTCAAGAAGATGTTGCTTTTATAGAATATAATCACAACCCTAATTTTATTAGATATGATATTTTCGTTGATATTTTTCCATATTCTCAAAATCAAGGCAACTCTACGCTATCATAAATGATTTATATTCATGATGGAATAACAAATAGTTTAATGGGATGATTGAGAAACAACTAGAATGTAATATTTTTAAAATATATAACTAAATAATACTCACTAATGTTACTAATAAATTGAAAATTCATGCATACTTTTCTTGGTAATTTTACTACTAAAAGCATTTACAAAAGTTATTTACCAAACACATATAAAACTACTTCTAAAACAAATAGCTTCAACTATAAAATATATAATTTATTATCACAAACTAAAAAAAAAAATTCTATATTATCTATTTTTACAGACCATAACCACACAAGTAATTACTCTCCCAAACACAAATAATGAATCATTGTTTCTCCCGCGGCATGCCTTTAATTATTAGCCCAAGAGATTTTTGACCTTATTGGACAAAACCTGTAAAGGGCGCGTAATTGAGCCATCATCCTTTACGTCCCTAAATCGGAGCCTATCGGATTATTCACTTTTACCATTTTGAAAAAATAAATATTAGAATCTTCAATGCCGCTCCTCAGCACAAAATAACAACAACAACAATAATAATAATAACAGCCGTTTTTTTTTCTTATTATAAATAACGACTTCAATTACTCAAAAATTTATTTCTCTTTCACTCGTTATCAAAATTTAAAATTTTCCCTCTCCATAAACTTCTCTTCCTCTTTCTAAATATTATTAGAATTATATGTGTGTTAAAAAGACTTCAAGAACTGAAGAAGAATCCTTGAATGAACGAGAAGAAAACAAAATTCATAAAAAATGTCCCCTGTAAGAAATTTTCAAGATTTTCAATTCTCAGGTACTTTCTCTCTGTGATTCTATGCAAGAAAGATTGGTTTTGATGTTCTTTTTTTTCTTTTTTCTTTTTATCTTCGTTTTATGTTGAGTATTTCTTTATCTTTTTTTCCCTCTGTTTTGAAATGCCCTGAATTTTGTCATTGAAATTTAATCCCCTTGTGCTTTTGCATTTAATGGATTTCCTTTTCCTTTCCCTTTCATGGATTTATTGTATTCTTGATACTATAAGGAATGCCAAGAATTTCTGTAATAACTGTTTATGATGCAAGAAATGTTTGGATCTTTTTTTTGTATTTATTTTCTATAGATATCGGTGGATGGAAAGAAAGAGAGAGCAAATTTGTTTATCTTATGTCCCAATTAAGGTTTTCTTTTTCTTTTTCTTTTTTCTGATGTGTAATAAACGTGAAAGATTGTCTTAACAATGGTGATGGAAAGGAAAACACTGAAGTGTGCCCTTTAAAGAGAGAAGAATTAGTACATTTCAGCATTGTTGGTTTGCTTTGGTTCCATGCTTGCTTTCAATCTTGGGGTGTAGAAATTGTTGTTTCTATACCTTTTGCCTTGGTCCCTTTGATTTTGCAGAAGTTTCAGCGAGTAGAAAGAAAGTCGATGTTCAGAGCCTGGATCCTCAGCATATGCAGAATCATGTTGATAGAGTTGGACATAAAGAGACGGATACTTCAGAGTCTGAATCTGAGTTTAACTTGCGCAAAAGTTTGGCATGGGACAGTGCCTTCTTCACTAGTCCAGGTTTGCTTCCTAGGTTGACAAAAACCTGCTTAACAAGTGCTGCCAATTGTTGTCATCGGATGAAAGTTGGAAATGTGAATGTGTTCTGTGCTTCCACAGGAGTTCTGGACCCTGAAGAGTTGGAGACGATTAGTATTCGGGTTGTGGATAATGGAGTAGACACAGCTGGGGGTGGGGATCTGAGGTCTGTACCCTCTCGGTCTGCAGGACCAGAAGGGAAAAGTGCAATTGATGAGTGCAGCTTGCGCAAAAGTTTAGCTTGGGATAGTGCCTTCTTTACAAGTTCAGGTGACGTTGTATATGGTTTAGAAGTCTCTGTCAAAGCTCCATATGTAAATCAATGCTTGTTCTTCTTGTAAATTTGTGTGAATTTCATGTTTCGTTGTGATAATTGTAATAGAAAGTTTACTGCTCTCAGGAGTTTTGAATGCTGCGGAGTTGTCTCTTGTTAACGGAGGATTTAGACTATCACAAGGACATACACTTCCTGGGATTAAAGACGTCCGGAGGTCTGCTGATTCAAACTCAACAAGAAATGCCGATGCTTACTCCCTTGCAAGCCTTGAGATTGATCTTTTTGACAATATGAGAGCGTCCATGCAGAAATCAAACGATGCATCATCCACTAGGGAAACTTCAACTAGAAAAGTTAGAAGAGAAAATGAAACGCGAAGGGGTAATAGTAAGTATTTGCTGTTTCTATATAAATCTAGGCATTGAGAGTGAAGCGGGCAGTATTCTTTCAATTTTGGGACGAATTCTATTTGTCCTTGTCTGGCTGTGAAACGATTTCATTCTATCATCGAGTCTCATTCCTTCTGAATATGATTGCTGTCCATCTTCATGTTAGGCTAATCAAGCAAAAAAAAAAAATTCATGATTTTTTTTCCCTGTAGATTTGTGTCATTGTAACTGCTCAATTTGTCTTTTAAATTTTTTTAGCTTTATGCTGTGTGCGTTTCCTTGTTATATGTATCTTGTTCTCCAGTATTCACCCTCAGTAATCACCTGTTCAATTCGATACTCATGCTGCTTTTGTCGTTTCTTCAGCTTCAAAAACATCGGATGCTTCCTCTCGATTAAGAGTAAGTAGTGTTGATTGATATTCACTACATCATTTTATTGGTACTGTACCAAGGCCTCACCTATGCATCATCTGAAATGGTCACCAGTTCGCTTTAATTTCATGGTTTAGCTTAAGTAGCCATTAAAGAGGTGTTCTAGTGTAAATAGGAACTGAACTTTTGAATGTGATTAATTAACATCAACTGCATGATTACCAGCCAAAGCAGGGACCTAATAAAGAATCCAAATCGTTTATCAAGTCACCAAATATATTCTGCCAAAATCGCAATCTATCCGCAGCTCCCAACAAAAGGGCCTCTTCGGGTGCAAACCATGTTAAATTGGAAGACAAAGGTGCACAAGCTGCTTCTGGTAAGAATTTCAAAAAATGATTCATCATCATCAGAAGATACTGTTGTTGGTAATGACCTATATGTTTATTCTTATAGGGAGAACCAAGATTGTGTCAAAGAAAACTTGTATCAGGGATTCATGCAGTATTATCCGTAGTTCAACACCACCAGTGAAATCATCTTCTTCAGCTGCACCCTTTGGGAAAGAGTTTGGAGGATCTGGCTGTGCTCCAAATTTCACTGTTAAATCTTCTCCAGATTCTCTGAGGAGAACAATTAATTCCCAGGTCTCTGCTTCGGCTTCAATCTCTAGAACTCCCCGACAACTTTCGGCTGGAAACATAAAAGAGCTGGTGAATTCTAGCTACTCTACTTGTTTGTTGTCCACACCCAAGTCGTCATCCTGTACATCGCCTGCTAGTTCCACAGATGGATGCTCCTCAGAATCATCTTCCATAATTCTCAACCCAAGATCTGGTGCCATTCATGCAACTACAGCATGCAGAGGGATTTCTTTCAGCAAGGATGCCTTTCAAATATCAGATTCTAAGAGACGTCAATGCAATGAATCTTATTTGGTACATGAAAGTCATGAAACAAAGTTCATGAACGCACAACTCAATAAAATCCCAGAGCGAACCAGTCTTATCGCATCCATTGTTTCAAAAGGTTTACAATCTTCAAGTCTCCGAATGCCATCGCCAAAGATTGGATATTTTGATGCGGTTGGTTTTTTTCCTTCCACCTTTTTTATTTGAATGCTTTCCATTTTGCTATGAGTAGATTTGAAACAGTTAGTTTCACATCTAGGTAGAGATGCATGCATTGTCCAGTAAATGCTTTAAATGCATTAAGAATTCTTCTTCTCCCAGGGAAATTCCGTGGATATAACACCAAATGGAGGCCTGAAGTTTTCTGGTGTAAAATCCACTTCTTCCAAAAACAGAAGTGGTATTAGTAATGCAAATGGAGCTGCAGATAGAACAAGAAATAGAATGCATCAATTTGTGGGAGCCACATCGATATCTGTAAATAGAGCAGGCGCAAAGGAGCCAGTCTGCCCACAGGAGAAGAAGCAACCTTTGAAGGAGCTTGAAGTTGTTAAGGCACATGGTCCTGAAAATAAAGTGCATAGATTTAACGAAGATAACAAAGAGAATATAGGTAGTTTTGAAAATCAGGTTGATGACCTGAGTAGACGTATGGAAGGCATTGCTTTTTAGGAGGGACTTGGTTACGTAGCCTGAAGTAAATCAATGTCCTTTATAGTTTGCTATCTAGATTATTTACAAGGGTGTTGGATTGTCCTTGATTGTTCAACCAAAGAATTACATAGTGATGGCTGAATTATGACTTTGTAAGCGTCTTCTCCCTCTATATTGATGCGGTCATAAAGCATATCGACGAATCAACAAATCTGGGTAACTTTTCTTGGTGAACAGATAAATCTAAGAAACTCAATGGATAGCTGTTCTCTCTTCACATCTCTTATTTCTGGGTAAACTGCTGTTGCATGATCAAGTTAGTGCATCATTGAGAATTGGATATGCTATATTGACGAGCTGAGCGTCAGATATCACTTCTTGTCCGAATACTTGTGATCAAGCAACTATCTTATCCATAGCAGGACTAGATGGAGATGGGAAATGGATCCAGGTTAGAACACAACAGTTGCTTACAAGCGACGAGACTTGAAATAAATGGCTTGCCTTATTTTTTCACCTTCTCCCTGTAGAAGGCCAATACCAGTTGTCGCTTTGACTAATTTTCACAACAATCAAACTAGCTTTTTTTCTGTTAAAATGGATCGATCACAAATGACTTGCTAAAAAGATAACGAGCTTGAAGCTAAATCTCATACCTAAGAAATATAAGGATATAAGGATCTGTTTGGCCATCCCAGGCTCAGTCAATAATTCAGTAGAACAAAATATAGCAAAATAAGGGCAACACCATGCGGGAAAATGTCATCAAACATCACCATTCTACTCCAAAATTTTGTTATCTCAAGTCGAACAGATTCATTTTCTAATTTCAGGGAGGAGTCATTTGCAAAATTCTGCAGTACATTATAAAGCCTGCCATAGATAAAAGGGTAAAATAGGAAGGCGGATGAATCAAGGAAAAGCTCTCCCAGCAAATCTAAGACCTTGGCTTTTCCTTCTTCTCTTTAAACAGTGCAAGAAGGGATACACCTGACACCTTCACCACCTTGAACCTGACTCCAGGAATATCTCCCACAGCATGTCCCTTTCGTCCAAATCCAGCAATCAAAACCTCATCCTAAGCAACAAACAAACTACAAATTAGATCTAGCATATACAAGGCAATGACCATAACATGGAAGACTCTTCCATTTCAAGCTTTCTAAGAAAAGATGACTTCTGACAACAAATTTCTGCTATGCAATTTCAGGAACAACAGTGTCCCATGAATAATTGATCTAAGTGTCAGGAAATACTAAAAGAGCAAAAGATAATGATCAGTAAATCAGGCTCCAACTGTTATCTCCTTTGAAACTAAATATCATTGTGTAATATTGGTGGGCTAATAAAAGTTAATGGTATTAGGCTTATAAACTTTTAACACTTTAAAACCATGCAAATAACTTACATTTTCCTCGATGTAGTTTAAGCAACCATCATTGGGTACAAAGGCAGCAATTTTCTTCCCATTCTTGATCAGCTGAACACGAGCACATTTTCGGATAGCAGAGTTTGGCTGCTTAGCCTCAATGCCACTGCATAAACCAATTAATAAACATCCAAGCCCCAGTTGTAAGCACTATGAATATGGTAGCAATCCTTGAAACATGAAATAATGGGAAACAAGCCTTACATCTTTTCAAGAACAATTCCCTTAGCATGGGAAGACCCAGCGAATGGTTTCTTCCACTCATTTCCAAGGTTGGATTTCTTATATGACTTGTCAGCCCACCTTTGTCTTCTACGGTGGGACTTCAGCTTGCGACCAGCTCCCATTCCACGAGTCTTACTGTATTACACACACATTGACCAAGTTACAAACCCACGCATTTTCTATAGTAACATGCCACTGTCATTAAATCCTATTCTAGTTCCAACACAGGAAAAAGGTGCAGCATTGCTCAAATTCCTCTTACTAAAACAATTGAAAATCACTTATCAGTGCACAACCAGTAAATACATCTACAGATTGCAGCGTGAATAATAAATTAAGCATTCATATAAGCATTTTTTGCCGCAATCTTCACTTACTGAATCGCAATCAAGGAAAAACTTAAAACAATTGCCAACCATCCAATCAATTCAAATCAACACAAATCAAGGGTAAGACATAAGAACACAAGAAATTATATACAGTTGTAGCTTAAAAAGAAAAACACACATACTAACACATGTTTTGCTAACAACAACCCCGTTATTTTACAAAGCAAAGTTTAACCAAAAATCACAAACAGATCACAGTTTTAAAATGTTTTTTTTTCTGGCAACATAAACCATAAAAGGCTCAAACTTTCACAGTTTATTGAACTTTCCACATTTTGCTCAGCGACCCTTTTTGAGATTAAGAAAAACTCAGTTTGGAAACATCAAAAAGATCTCAATTTTATGAAAACAAACTGAGACGCATAACCACTTGACAACTGTAAACTAGAAAGCAAGCATAACAGAAAAAGAGCCATAAATGACTTAACAAAACAGAACAAAAAGTGCGCATTAAGAGAGAGACTGACCCCATTTTGGCTGAGAAAAGTGTTGCTAGGTTGAGGAGACGGGGATTAGTTGTTTAATGCAGGGACAGAGTAGCCGACTAGTGAAAAAACACAGAGGAACCCCAATTCGGTGATTGGGAGGTGTATTGGGGCTGTTTGGCTGCTTGCTATTTTCATGAATCGACGAAAATAGTCTTTTGCTTTGCATATTATTACGGATGTGTCCTGGTGATCTTTCGGTTTCTCTCTCTCTTTTGGGGCTTTGAAGGAGAATTGATTATAAGAGCCCATTACAGATCACACTGACCCAGGAATATTTTTGGGCTAAAAAGCCCAATAGAGCCTGCAACCCTTCTTGGACTCTCGGCAGATTTTACACACTAAAGAGGATTTTTAAATTGCTTTTCGTGTTCTTTTTTAAAATAATATTTTTTATATTTTCTTTATAGTTTTAACATGATAATATAAAATATAAAATTATTATTTTTATTTATTTTCAATAAAAAATAAATTTTAAAAATCATCTTCGTATCAACATCCACCTCTATTTTAAGTATTATTCGAAAATAAAATTTTCATGTATTTTTTTTTAAATTATTAAAAATACAGCGCAAATGCTTTTACGCTTCATGATGTTACCATTTTATCTATAATTATTTTATTGGTCTAAAAGTAAAAGAAAAGGAAAAATACTTTCAAATTAAATCAATTTTGCATAGTCCACTTGTATTTATTTTTCAAATATTGCTTATACTCGAATAAATTAGGCTAGCCTTTTTTATTTTTTCCTAAATTAAATCCGTATTCAATTACCACGTGGTTATATTATTCCAATATTATTGAAATGCTAATGAGGAGACTGCGTATCCATTGCAACCACATTCAATGATTAATGACTGCCGGGCAAAATGAGGAGATTATAAGGGATGTTGCAGATATAGGTGACACAGAAGGGATACTTTATATTATATAAAAAGTAACATTAAAAACTTTATTCCTTTTCCCTTACTAATTATTTCTTACAATATCCATTAATAAAATAATATAATATAATCAGCCAGTAACTGTAGCTTGACACAAAATACTAAATTAGTGTGAGATGTGTAAATTTATGCACAAATCTAGAATCCAATCATTTTCTTGATATTCTTTTTAATATTTGTATAAATTAATTAATACAAGCACACCAGCGCTTGAAATTCCAAGCAGATCCTTCCTGGTAAGAGGATAGACTAACAGGTGAGCTACTTGAGCCCCCTAAGGCTCGGATCGGAGTCCGGTGGGACTCGAGAAAAGTCATGGATTCGTTTGGGTACACTAAGGTAAGTCAAGAGTAGAATGTCACCATAATCTTTGTTTCTCGTGAATCTGCTGATCCTGGATTACAAGTAATTGTGGTCACTTTCTGGAAATCTTTGTGGAAAGGTTGGTGAGTAGGGCGGCTTCCTTCACAGGAATGTGGATGTGATCTTACTCTCGAGAGAGAAGTAGCTAGGGGTAATTGCCATTTTCTAACCGATCGAAATCATAAAAAAGAAACTGAATATGCTACCCCATATGAGATCCAGAAAGCTGACACGAAGTGTATTAATGTTCGAACAAAAAAGTCCACCATGATCTAACCATATAAGATCAAGAAAGCTGATACGACATGTATTAATGTTCAAACTGTCAAAAACTTAAGAACAAAGAGGTCTACCATGATCTAAACCATACCGAAACAAACAACGATCATCTGACAAGAAGTGAAAACAGTTGATCCCAATAAAACAAAGCAAAAAACAAGAGGAGCAAACAGGATTGTCCTTGAAACGTAAAAACAGCAAACCTCACCAAGAGAGATTTATACACTATCCAACTAATACATAAAGGGCATATATAATCCCTGGAATATATCCCAATATGGTCAACAGCAAACATATCCAAAACTCCACCTGCATATTCAATAACCAAAAAACCGAAACCAATCAGCCCCTTTCCCATAGCAAAAGTAAACATAAACATGAAATGATGATTGCAAAAAAGGGGTGTTGTTCAAAGTGAAGAATCATTACTCCACAGCCATAACGCAGGAAGACCCCGACGGGTGGAAGGATAATCGCCAATATCACTTCTAGGAAGGTCTCTGAACCCATGTTGCTATTGTTGGTGATAGTGGTTGTGGTGTTTAATATCCTAAATCGCAGCTAAGCTTAGCTACTGATAACTTTAGCTATCAAATAGAAGCAGGGGTTAGAAGACAAAACAAGAAAAATGGTGTCACAGACGTAGAGATTTAGGGTGCCACGTGTGTGAAAGTTTGGACAGGTGTGTAGTCTTACCTATCTTGTAGTGTTTCCTTTTGACTTGTACGAAGACACTGGGTTTGGATCTGATCAACAAAAGATCTGAATTCAGTCATTGATGCTGCCGACACATGTGAAAAGATCAGGATACGTCCCTAAAAATGTGCCTAATCTGGTGGCTGCTCCAGTTGTTTGGTCACGGGTTCGAGTTCCATTACCAAGATAGCATATCCAGGTCTGAGTAGCATGAAATTTCTACGTTATAACTCAATTAACTGCACGCACTTCGTCCCTAAGAATTTCAAAGCTTGTTGTTTAGTTTCAAGTCGAACATCAAGACGATAATTACTATCATTCTGGCAAAATATTCAAGAAGGGGACCAATAATAATGTCGCATAAATCAATTTTATGTTACGGGCCGCTTGTGTTGTCACACTTTGAGGCGATCAAGTTTTTTGTCTAGAGTCAGAGAACACTTTCAAGTCTGAGAGAGGGCATACATTTCATTATTCTCTGTATCTTAAACCCGTGCCTGCCACCAAATACTTTCAAGGAAGCAGAAGAAACGCTTAGGGGGCACTGCCCTTTATGTAACAGACAGGATTTGCGACCTATCACAGTCGTAATCTTTTGAAAAGCAGGCTTTCTTTGCTGTGCGAACACTTGTCTTGCTTATTTGCACAACATGAAATATTCCCTCAATAAATCAGCTAAATGGCTTCGCTAATTCACATTATTAATGTTTCTAGCTAGCCATTTATTTTCATGCAAGTGATTCCAGATGACGTGTTTGATTATCGAGCATTTAGCTTAGCAAATCTTAATTCAGATAAATGCAGAATCAAGCAATATCCTGATAAGGATAAAGATCAACATCATCACACACAATCTCCACTCTGAATAAACTGCAGCAGAGTCCTTGTTCTTGACGTTGAAGATGCTACCGGTTACACTTTGCAGATGTGATCCTTACAGCTTGGCACAGTCCTAGTATAGTTGGTTACGTTTGAATATCATGTAATTCTTATCTTTTGTAACAAACACATAGACATCTCCCTTATCTTTTGTAACAACCTCACTTATATAAAGCATAACAGTGCATACGTCTATGGTAAGTTAAACCAGAGTGCCTTCAATTCTTTTATGGTATCAGAGCATACTCAAGCTCACGCTTCTACTGATCCAATGTCTCTCACTACAGAGTCTTCCTCCTCTTCCGCCGCATTTCATCTTCCAGCTCAAGTTATCTCTATTAAACTTGATGGTACAAATTTTCTTGCATGGAGTGCTCAATTACTTCCTTTATTTCGCAGCTATGGCCTCATGGGCATAGTTGATGGTTCTGAACCCAATCCTCCCTAATTTACCAGCACTGAACATAAAAACCAAGGCATTCTTAATTCTAGTTATGTAGTTTGGCAGTATAAAGATCAAACGATTCTTAGCTGGATTATCTCTTCACTATCTCTTGCGGTGGTTTCCACCATTTATGGTCTTGAGACCTCTCGGCTTGCTTGGCAAGCCCTTGGTGCACGTTTTGCTGCACCCTCTACTTCTCGTATTTCTCTTATCAAGAGAAAGTTACAATCTTTACAGCAAGGCTCCATGCAGTGCCAACAATTTTTAGATGCAGTCAAATCCCTTGCTGATGAATTATCTGCTGTTGGGAAAACAATTGATGACTCGGATTTAATTCTCTCTGTTCTCAATGGTCTCAATTCTTCTTTTCATTCCTTTGTGACAACATGTATGCTTCTTGCTAAAGACAAATCTATGTCATTCTCAGACTTCCATGCAGAGTTGTTGAATTTTGATCTCATGCTAAAATTCCATAGTCAAACTATTCAACAGGAGACGGGGTCTTATGCTTTCTATTCACACAAACCTGGTTCAAAATCAGGCTCTCGTAACAGCAACAAAATTCAGTTTTCTGGGACATCAAAAGGCTCCAGTCCTGCTCTTTCTCAATTTCGGCAACCATTACCTCACCTGCCATCCTCATCATCAACTGTTACGTCCACTACCTCTTGTTCTCGTTCTCCCTGTCAAATCTGCAAACGAGAAGGACATCAAGGCCATGTTTGTTTCCCGGAATTCATTTTCCGGGAAATCACTTTCCAAACTTTCCTGTGTTTGTTTGCCATTAGGAAAGTTGGTCAACGGAAAACACTTTCCGGTCAACGGAAAACACTTTCTGGTCAATGAAAACACTTTTCGGTCAACGGAAAACACTTTCCAGTCAAAAAAAAATTTGGTTTGATTTCTAGGAAAGTGTTTTCCTTTTTGGCTGTGTTTGTTTTCCGGAAAGTGGTTTCTGGGAAACCACTTTCCAAACTTTCTTGTGTTTGTTTGCCATTGGAAAAGTTGGTCAACGGAAAACACTTTCCAGTCAAAGGAAAATTTGGCTTGGTTTTCAGGAAAGTGTTTTCCTGAAAAATTTGGGCGGAAAACACTTTCCGGAAGTTGTGAAAAATTTAGAAATGTCATTATTTGCTGATTATATCAAATTTGATCCTCAAACTTTTGATTGCTATATATAATTTGTTTTGAATATTTATTTTTCAATTTCATCTCTTAAAATTTAATTTTTATATTAATTTTGGTCCTTATTTTTATAATTGCTATTTGCTTTTCCTTATCATTTTTTTATTGAAATTTTTTATCTATCAAATTTGGTCCTCATTCTTTTGATTTTTACTTATTTTATTTGAAATAATTTATGAAATGTTAATTATTATTATTTTAATTTCTTCACCTTTTATTTTTTTTAATTTTTTAGATTTGATCTCTATTATTTTAATTATTATTTATTTTATTTAAGATAATTTATGAAATTATATTTTTTTTCAATTTCATTCTCATTCAACTTTTTAATTTGTAAGATTTGTTCCTTATTATTTTAATAAACTTGAAAAAATAAAACATTAATAAGTTATTTTCCAGCTCATTTTCCATAACATAACCAAACACTAGAAAGTGTTTTCCAACTTATTTTCCATTACACTACCAAACATCGGAAAATACTTTCCCGGAATTCACTTTTCCGGAATTCACTTTCCCCGGAATTCACTTTCCAAAAGGAAACTACTTTCCTGCAAACAAACGGGGCCCAAGCACTGGACTGTTTTAATTGGATGAACTATTTTTTTCAGGGACGTCATCCTCCAACAGAGTTAGCTGCTATGGTTGATGAGGCTAATACCACTTACCTCAATCAACATCAATGGTATGCTGATAGTGGTGTCAACATTCATGTAACCTCAGATCTTGCCAATCTTGCAACTTCTCAACCTTATGACGGTGATGATTCTGTGGGTGTAGGTAACGGGACAGGTTTGAATATATCACACACTGGCACTGCTGCCATTCAAACTTATTCTTCTATTCTCACTTTAAAAGACGTTGCTTGTTGTCCTCAAGCTTCGGCTCAGCTCCTTTCCATTAATAAATTGTGCAAAGATAATAATGTTCTCTTTGAACTCACTGGCACTAACTTTTCTGTGAAGGACATCCTGACGGGGGACACGCTTCTGACGGGGCCAAGTGAAAATGGATTGTACCCAATCAACCTTCATCAACTCCCTTCATCCAAATTCCATGCTCTTACTATGACTGTTGGCGTCAAGGCTTCTACTTCCACTTGGCATTGTCATTTGGGACATCCTTCGACAAACATTTTACATCGTGTTATTTCTAAATTTTCTCTTCCAATTACCGGTTCCATAAATAAACAGGGTATTTGTGTGTCTTGTCAACTGGGCAAATCTAAACAATTGTCATTTTCAGATTCTTCAAGAAAATCAACAACCCCTCTCGAATTAATTCATTCTGACGTTTGGTCTACTTTCACTCCATCTTTAAGTGGTTGTCGGTATTATGTAATTTTTATTGATGACTACACTCGTTTTTGTTGGCTTTTTCCTATTTCTCATAAATCCGATGTTTATTCTACCTTTGTTAATTTTAAGCTTTTAGTGGAAAAACAATTTAATTACACCATTAAACAATTTCAAAGTAATAATGGGGGTGAATATTGTTCTACCGTTTTTAAGCAATTTTTAACTACCAGTGGAATTTTTCATCGTTTTTCATGTCCACACACATCCCAACAAAATGGCCTCGCTAAAAGAAAACATCGTCATATTATGGAAATGGGACTCACTCTCCTTGCACAATCTGACTTACCTAAGGTTTTTTGGGTCGATGCTTTTCTAACTTCTATTTTCATCATTAATAGCTTACCTACCAAGGTTCTTGATTACTCTTCACCATATGAACGCCTTTTTCAATGTTCACCTGATTTTTCCTATTTTCGTACTTTTGGCTGGCAATATTTTCCCTGTCTTCATCCTTACTCACTTGATAAATTATCTTACCGTAGCAAACCTTGCATTTTCATTGGTTACTGCTCTAATCACAAAGGTTTTCGGTGCTTTGATCCATCCTCCAAGCGGGTATACATATCTCGAAATGTGATCTTTGACGAAGGTATTTTTCCTGCACGTGAACAATCCATTTTCACTGACTCTGCCAATTGCTTGGACTCATCAGGTACTTCGAATACTTTATTTTTACCTCCCTCTTCTCCTCCATTTAATTTTTTTCTTGTGTCTTCCTCTAATACTGTTTCAACCCATCAGACCTCCCTTAATATAACCTTACCCGATAACCCAATTTCCCCCCTTCCTTCCACTCATCCTGATAGTTCCTCCCCTGCATCTTTACTCCACACACCAGTCCTCCCTGCTGACCAACCTGAGACATTCCCAACCACTCTTCTTCAAATACATCTTTGGCTACTCTGTCTAATGCTTCTCACGAAACTGCATCTTCTGATCATTCTGCCAGTGAACTCCCTCTTCCTAATTCTTCTTCTCGTATGCTTACTAGATCCCAAACTGGACATTCTAAACCCCGTATTTTTCCTGACTTTGAACTACACTACACTACTCGTCACCCTCTTCAAGCTTTGCATGCAGGTGTGGTAATCTCTGAGCCTCATACTTATGTTCAAGCAACTGTTATACCTGAATGGCATGCAGCAATGACCAATGAATTTCAGGCGTTGCTGAAGAATGAAACATGGTCATTGTGCCCTCGTCCCCCTGGTAAAAATGTGGTCCCATGCAAATGGGTATTTAAGCTCAAACGTAGACCCGATGGCAGCATTGATCGTCACAAGGCAAGATTAGTGGCTGTTGGTTATTTACAAAGAAGTGGAATTGATTTTCATGACACTTTCAGCCCTGTTATCAAACCATCCACTGTGCGTATGGTTCTTGCGACTGCAGTTTCGTTCAACTGGGATATTCGACAACTAGATGTTTCAAACGCCTTTCTTCATGGCATTTTAGAAGATGAGGTTTATATGGCCCAGCCGAAAGGTTTTGAAGACCCTGTGCACCCCCAGTTTGTCTGTAAGCTTCATAAGTCCCTCTATGGCTTGAAGCAAGCCCCTCGAGCTTGGTTTAATCGCTTATCTACTGCTTTATTATCTCTTGGTTTTCTCAGCTCACAAGTTGATCCATCTCTGTTCATCTATCACCAAAACTCAGTTCATGCCTTTTTATTAGTATATGTGGATGATATCCTTGTCACCTCCAATGATCAACGCTTCATTACATCTCTTATTTCTAACTTGCAACTTGAGTTTGCTATGAAGGACCTTGGGCAGCTGACATATTTTCTAGGTATTGAAGCCACACGCAATTCTTCTGGTCTACATCTTCGCCAAACAAGATATATCATTGATTTATTAAATCGTGTCAGACTTCTTGGCATTTGTCCATATCGAGCTCCATGTGTTTCGGGTTCCAAATTGTCTAAATTTGATGGAGAACTTCTCCCAGATCCATCTGAATATAGTCAAACGGTTGGTGCCCTGCAGTATGTCACTCTCACCCGGCCTGACATTGCATACTCAGTGAACCAGCTATGTCAACACATGCAGGCTCCCACTTCTACTCATTGGACAGCAGCTAAACGAGTGCTTCGTTATTTAAAGCATACCCTTGATTATGGCCTCTTCTACAAACTAGGATCCTTTTATGTGAATGCTTACTGTGATTCTGATTGGGCCGGCGATCCTGACAATAGACGATCAACGTGTGGTTATGGTGTGTATGTAGGTCCTAATCTCATCTCTTGGTCAGCCAAGAAACAACCTATAGTGTCCAAATCCAGTACAGAGGCAGAATACCGGTGCTTAGCCTTGGTAACAGCTGAAGTTTATTGGCTACGAATGCTCTTGTGTGAACTGCAAATTTCACTTGAATCTGCTCCCATTATCTGGTGTGACAATGTTAGTGCTCTAGCCATTGCTTCCAATCCCATTTTTCATGCACGGTCTAAGCATATTGAAGTGGATTACCACTTTGTTCGAGAGAAGGTGACAAACCGCGATATAATCTTACAACACGTTCCCTCTTCCTTGCAACCTGCAGATATATTTACAAAGGGGTATACAGCTGATCGATTCTGCTTTCTTAGGGACAAACTCTCAGTGTTGGATCTCCCTGCTAGTTTGCGGGGGAATGATAAGGATAAAGATCAACATCATCACACACAATCTCCACTCTGAATAAACTGCAGCAGAGTCCTTGTTCTTGACATTGAAGATGCTACCGGTTACACTTTGCAGATGTGATCCTTACAGCTTGGCACAGTCCTAGTATAGTTGGTTACGTTTGAATATCATGTAATTCTTATCTTTTGTAACAAACACATAGACATCTCCCTTATCTCTTGTAACAACCTCACTTATATAAAGCATAACAGTGCATACGTCTCTGGTAAGTTAAACCAGAGTGCTTTCAATTCTTTTATATCCATTGCGACATGCCAATGTCATACTACTCTTATCACACCAGCTAGAGGTGGTCTTCGTCCAAGGAATAAGTTACTGCACACCCATAACTGCTGTTCTGTAAAATCTGATAACATGTTTGACCAATTGGAGATGGAACACAAAGGAATAAGCTATTGCACATCCATATTATACTACTACGTCACAAATTAAGTATCCAGTGACAAGCTTGATAAAAACAAAACGTCACAAATTAAGTATCCAGTGACAAGCTTGATAAAAACAAAATCTCAATGTCCGAAAAGGAGATGGACACAACAGCGAAGAGAGGCAAAGAGGGGAAGTTTCATATTGCAAATCATTTCAAATAGAAAATAGCTGCAATTGGAACTAAACGATGCTCGAAATTACACTGCCTACTAAAGAAGAGAAGTAAACAAATTCATAACTCCAAGATGAATCTCTTATTGAAAGTGAACCTTAATGATTTTGTTGACAATTCATTAAGATAGACAAGTAATTAGCTCAAATATAAAAGTATTCAAAAAAGGGAGACGTAGCCATTGGTATTTTGCAAGCATCAAACAAGGAATTTTCCAAACAAACAAGGAAACAAGTCGAACGCTGCCTCAATCAATGTTTTTTGAACTAATTTTCTTCCTGAAACAAGAATTTATTCAAAACCAACCGACCATCAAGGCTGATAAACCTCCGGAAGCTGAAGACCTACACTTCCAGCTGATTTTCGTAGTGTTTTTTTCATTTCATCCGATCTATCCACAGCAATGTTGTAAGAGAACAGCAACTCCTGCAAAAAACAATAGCCAGCACCAGCATTGTATTTAAGCAACACCATAAAATGCTTTCTGCTAAAATACTACCCACATACAAAACAAAGAAAGAACATTCCTACAAGAACACCATTCTTGCCAGTTCATTGGAACAACTATCAAGTATTAAATTCAATTCAATTAAGAGGTTTTAATAAAATTTCATATTTGAAATCATCTTGAGTGCAATTGAATTCCAAATGAAATTTAATCTCTAAAAATGATACAAAAATAAAGCTAAAGTGGTGATAAGGATAATATAAAAAAAAATGAATAGAATTTTACAAATATATGAATTCGATTTATTCATTAATTAAATTCAAATTACACACTAAGAATTGATTTCAAACAACCCACAAGTACAATACAAGGGAACCCCTTCTCCTTCCTGAATTCCTCTAGTCCCAAGGACGGAGAAATTATAACTTAAACCTGGTCCTAACTTGGACTTTGATATCTCATACCAAGTGACTTCACTCAAAATTAAAAAGGCTAAGCCAGCACTGACTAGAAGTACAATATTAGCAAAATTAACAATTGGGTTATGCCCCTCTATCAAAGACATCAAGAAAAATGGAAAACTAAAATAAATTACCATCAATCTTAATACCATTTTAGATACCAATTAACATTTTAATTACCTTGTGATGCTGCACGCTGTTAAGTAAGAAAGTGTAATCACGAGCAAGCTTAAGTTTTTGCTGAACAGAAGATTGGTCTAAAACATTGCAGTTCTTTCTAAACTCTTGCGTTATATAGTCTCCAAAATGATTCTTATACCCTTCTTTGCCTATGTGTTTGTTGACAGATTTGAGAAGATCCCTATATATCTTTGAAGCTTGTAATGTCTTGGAACTCATCTCCGCAAAAAGAAATCAAATTTTGTACCTTTGTTTGGTTACTGAGAAAGTGTAGGAATTGACCAGAAGCGAGATGCGAGAAGGGAGAGATTTTTATCTCAAGGGGTTTTCTTGTTGGGTCGTAGGGCTCAAATATATGGGCCCAATGGAAGCCCAACGGAACAAAAAAAAAAAAACAGGGGTCCGTTTGGTTTCTTCCTACTAATTCTACAACAACGTAAACTGAATCTGATCTCTGTGTCTGTGAAGAAGAGGAGGGAGACATGTCGCGACAAAGACCAGGGAAGGCTCCTCTGCCTCCAGCTGAAGTGGTAATTGAATAACGAAACCACCCTTTTTAACTCGTGTTTGGATGCAGAGAAAATTGGATTCGTAATATTGTTGTTTTGATGGGCTGTATTGATATATTTTGTTGAAAGTGGATATTGATAATGGGAAGCATAAAATTTTAGCACGAAATTGTCGAATCATACATCAGCAATGCAAATGAGATAGAAAAAAGTGTAAAGCTTGTGATTTCTTACAGTTGATGTGGGGTTTGTCTGCTTTTTGTGTAAGAAGAAGGAAGATTGTTTCTAATGGCTTTGCATTGTGTTTTTGGTGTCAATTGTAGAATATTGAGAAATTGGAGAATGTGATAAATGAGGGTAATTACTATGGAGCTCAACAGATGTACAAGTCTATCAGTGCAAGGTATTAATTTTACCGTGTATTTTTTTTTTTCCCAAGTGAATCTTGTTTTAGTGATGTTTGTGCAACTGATGGCATTGGTTCTTACTAATCTAGATAGATGTGAATAGATTAAATAAATGTAATTTTGTTTTGGTACACAATTGGGGCACATGCATGTGAATTGATATTTAAACTTGTTCCCATTTGTTTTCTTCTGAGATGATTCTTCCGTATGATATTGAAACTTAATTTGTTACAGATATGTATCTGCTCAAAGACATTCTGAAGCTTTGGACATTCTTCACTCGGGTGCGTGCCTCCAGCTGAAAAACAGCCAGGTTATTCTCTTTCAAGTCCATGGTTACTAATTCTGTCAGGTGATTTTTGGATGCTAATATTATTAAATAGAAGCCAATGGGAATGTGAAATTTGTCCTGTTAAAGAAAAAGATTAGGCTGGATGCTGAGATATCCAAGCTGCCTTCATAAGCTGATAATTGGTTTATGCTGTGTCCGACTGGTTACACGATGAGTATGAGAATATGAATGAAAAATTCCGATATGGTAGGAACCTTTGTTAAGTCCCTGCTATTAAAATTGATTGATGTCAAAGGTTGATGGGTAGTCAGCATATTAGAATGGAGGAAGCATATCAAAGCTGTTGACTGCTAGAAAATACATTATCTGTCAATCCATTTGAAAATTTCTTATGTTTTTTGCCTGCAACTACATGGATACACAAATGCATAGCTTCCATTAAGTTGGGATGCAACTTTGCATACTTTAGATGTAACTTGTCCAACTGAATTGGGATTAGGGATGTTAGCTTAGGATTTTCTTTCCCCGGAAAGCAATCTTCTACATTTGAAAGTCAGGCTATCATTGTTCCATTTCATTTGCTAGATGATTTACTATTTTTGTTTTGTTTCCTGAGTTGGATGTTTGAGTAGCGTTTACATAATGTGTGCATAATGGAATATATTGCTGGATTTCCAGACTATTCTCGTACTCCTAGAATTACAATTTATTCCATAACAAACCAATCTCAGGTTACTTGTGGGTCGGAGCTTGCTGTGATCTTTGTGGAGACGCTTGTTAAAGCAAAAGTTCCTTATGATGATGATGTACTTGGTTAGTTCAAACTTAGTGATATGGCTTGTAATGCTTTTCAACCCTCCCTTGATCAATTTTAGATGTTATGATGTGGTTCTTAATGCTTTCTAATTCTCCCTTGCTGCAGTTTTCAAAAAAGAAAAAAAAAGGAAAGAAAGAAAGAGGGTGCTTTCTTTCATCTGTTTTGTTACTGAGATTTTAGTGCCTTGTATGAATATTAAACTAACTTAGAGAGAGTTCTTTCTTTGATTTTCAACCCTCCATTGGTCAATTTTAGATGTTTCAGAGTGGTTAATGTTTCTAATTCTCCCTTGCTGCAATTTTCACAACAAAAAAAAAAAAGAGGAAATAAAGAGGGTGCTTTCTATCATCTGTTTTGTTACTGAGATTTTAGTGCCTTGTATGAATATTAAACTAACTTAGAGAAAGTTCTTTCTTTGATTTTCAACGTTTTTGCATAGCCACGCTGAATGCTGAATGCTGAATGCTGCTGCCTTTTTTGATTTTTTGACAATGTTTCTCTATTAATTATGAGTTAATATCCATCTTAGATCGCATCAGAAAAATCTATAAGACATTTCCTCAGATACCTTTGCCACAAGACTTGGGGGAAGATGACGATATGCAACAACTCAATGAAGCCCTTGGGGCTGCAAAAACACGTGTCGAGTGCTGCTTGTCATTCTTAAAAGCTGCTATCAAGTGAGATATCCTGTCTTTCTCTTTTTGTACTCTTTTGGAAATTATAATATGCTGTTGCAATAATAACTGCAATACATGTGCTTTTGTGGAATAGTTTAAGATGACTTTTTTTCCCCTCCTTTATCTCTTCTGGTGGCTGTTAGATTGGGACTGAATAGCCCCTTTTTGGTTGTATAAAGGTGTATGGAGTAAACAGTCCTCTCCATCTGATTTCTCCAGTTTTCTTGTTTCCAAAACCTATGATTTTTTCTTGGAGCTCATGTATAGAACCTGTCTAATGTGGGCCATCCAGCTTGTTCTTTATTGGGCTGGAGAAGCTTTTTGTTATTGTGGAGTATATGCATCTATGAGGGTGTTTTAGAGTGTTTGAGTTTCACTTTCATCATACAGAGATGAAAACATGGGAAGATTTGACATGGGGCAAATAGTACATGGAGGGAGTGAAAAGAGTATAAGACAGAGACAGTGAGGATGGTTGGTCTGGGAAGGTGTGATGGATAAAAACAAAAATGATGTATCCATGTGTATCTGCTTGTAAGAGGAAACAAAGATATGCAGTGTGTTTATGTTTGTGTCTAGACATGTATGTAGCACATACTTTGACTGTTTCCTGTGGCACTGATATTAACTGCCTCATTGATGTGGAGCTATTTTGTTTTTAGGTGGTCTGCACATACTTTGACTGTTTCCTGTGGCACTGATATTAACTGCCTCATTGATGTGGAGCTATTTTGTTTTTAGGTGGTCTGCAGAGTTTGGAGCTCATAGGAATGGATCTCCAGAAATACATTTTATGCTAGCTGAATATGTTTATTCTGAATCTCCTGAGCTGGTATGTCTGAGGTCAAAGTTTGCTATAAGCTCTTTGTTGGATTGATTTGTTTGTAAATAATTGCTGGTGAATTGGCTCTTGGTTGGATTATTTTCCTTCCACTCACTCAGAGAAGATGTTGTTTCTTTTAGGTTGTTACAATCATTGTAGGGATGGTATCATATTTCCCATTCGTTTGATTCTGGATGGCTGTTTTCAGCTCTAACCTGCTTTGACAGATTCATGGGACTTTCTTTTTTCCAGATAAATTTTCATTATGCTTTTAAAGTTATGATATTTTGTTCTCTAAAATGCACTGCGTAAGGGATGATATGGAAAATAGAGATCCATATTATGCATGGTTTTAACTTTTAAATCATTTCTATGTGGAGTGATCAATGATATGTGCTGCTTTTGTACAGGACATGACTAGAGTATCATATCATTTTGTTAGAGGCAACAACCCAAAGAAGTTTGCATCTACTATAGTAAATTTTATGGGCAAGGTTAGTCTTAAATGATTCTATATAGATAAATATTATTCAAATGGATTGTATCTATACTGTTCCATCAATTGTTATCTTGTATATTTATAAAATATGTTTATGAAGTGTTTTTAGCTGCTGACTATTGGTCGTATTTGATAGCTAAGATTAATAAAGTATCTCCAAATCATTTGCGTCAAGATTCTAGTCTGATAACCTATAATCATTTATTTAACAATTACTATCTAGAAGTCATGATTGCTGTAATCTTATGCTGAACAGACCCAGAAACACCATATCCATTATCCAGTAATTTGATGCAATATTTCATTTGTGTCTTATAAGGGTAGGTTTAACTTTTTTCTTGGTATTTGATGGATTTGATGGATTTCCCACCTTGCAGTGTTATCCCGGTGAAGAAGATTTGGCTATTGCACGAGCAATTTTAATGTAAGCGCTTCTAAAACATTAAAAAAAAAAATTGCCTGTGGTTTTCTGTTATTAATGCCAAAATCATGGAACATGTTAATAATAACCGCTGCAGTTCCTGATCCTTTCCCCATTATGTAATGGTAGTCATGTGAAGTTCCAACTTATCAGGTAATTCTCTTCCTCTGGTAGGTATTTATCTATGGGTAATCTCAGAGATGCTAATTTTCTAATGGACGAGCTAAAGAAACATGCACAGTACAAGGAGCATGACCTTCCCCAATCAGATTTGATCCAATTCATCAATTATCTTCTGCCAACGTAAGTTGCATTTTTCTTCCATGGTGGGAATAGACTTTAGAGTTCAATGTCCAAATTGACTAAAAGAATCTTTAATTACTTTTGAGACATCTTTATATGATACTGAAATTAATTTGATTCTCAAAGTGTCGGATATTTGTTGTAATTCATCCTTAAGTGGAATTAGCCACTCAATTTTAATCATGAGCTTCTTTTGTGGTTATTTTCTGGAAAGTATTTGGCATATCTGCTTGATCCATGTTATAAATGATTCTGTGCATTTTTTCCTGACAGGTTGCAGAGAGATGCTTTACCACTTTTTAATATGCTGAGAACAAATTATAAGTCAAGTATAGACAGAGAACCTGCATTCAACGAGGTGTGCAATTTTCCTGCTAACTAGAATTTTTTTTACCTGTGGCTTGTGATCAACTTTGGTGTATGTATGAATTCTAACATGATTATGGTTCAGCTACTAGATGAAATTGCAGAGTTGTTCTATGGAGTGCAACGTAGAAATCCCTTGCAAGGGATGTTTGGAGATATTTTCCAGGTAAATTTCTCAACATCGATGCCCTACCATTCGAAACACAGGTTACATAGGCTTAATCCTATCAATTAGGACTTTGATGTTCTGAACGATAATGTGATCTCTTCAAATGCAATAAATAATTACATGTGATGACAGACAGAGAAACGTTTGCTAGACATCTACGACAAGAAGTGCAGTTTTTCTCCCGTTTCGTTGAAATAACAATGTTACTGATGATTTATTATTTACTGCATTATATGTGAAATATGCAAAATAGAGTTAGGATACATTTATGAGGAAATTATTATTCTTTTCCTTTTCTTTTGCAAGTGGAAATTATAGTACTTCTCACTGGCGGAATTCTTGTAACATCAAATTTTGCAGATGATGGGCTGATCACAACATGAAGACAAATTCAATGTATTGGCAACTAAACTGGTCCAGCAACAGGACATTGTTGTTTCCTTAGATGAAATGATCATCTGTTTGATGCGTTAGAAGCATAATTTGAACAGTTGTAAAGTCCTTGTTTTCGAACAGTAGATCTCCTGTAATTGACCAAAAATTTTATCCTTGTCCCCATATAAAAATTTTCCCTTTTCTCATTCTTCTTTGGCTAACGATTGGCATGCCTGTGAGAACAAGTCTGCGAACTTGCAAAATTTAGTTCTCCACCGAGGCAAGTCGTACTTGAAAACGTAGGCCATTGTGCTACCTTTAGTTTCAAACACTTTGACGTAGAAGCATGTTCTTGTAAAAGAAGACAGAATGTCCTTGCTTGGTGACTAGAAAATGGAACTATATTTTTTACAGGGGATATTGAAAGTGGCTGGCTCATAGAAGAGATGAATTCCTACACACCCGGCCCAATCTAGTTTGGAGGTGAGCGGGACAAGATTCTGACCCGACTCCACCTGGCTCGTCAGCAATTACAAAGTGTGTAGTCCCTGAGGCTGAAACGACGTCTTTTTGTCTAACGAAATCCAAACGCGACGTCGTTTGAACCTTTCTATCCCTTTTCCGGTACTCCTCTCCCGTTCTCTTCCACTACCGGCTTCTTCAGCCTGGCCTCTAAACCCCTAATGGGAAAGTCCTATAACAAGTCTAATCAAAGCTCGAAAATTCTCAACAATGGAGACACAATCACAAAATCTCTAAAACCCTAAACCACAAACACAACATGACCTATTAGAAACCCTAACAAAAGTCCTAACCTCAGAAATGAGAAAACCTCTAGCTTGAAACCCTAAACCCTACACTCCCCACCTCTCCACAGACCCTAACCTCTTAATCTCTCTGTTTAATTCATAAACCCTAATTCAAAACTCTGACACTCTTCTTCAGTTCTTCAAATACCCCCTCCTTCAATTACCCACCACTCACCTCTCCCTTTGCTCTCTCTTCTCCCTTCCCTTCTCCGGCGCTGCCATTTCATTACCGCCAAACCCCTCCTTTACTCTTTCATCTCCGCCGAAAAATCCAACTCCCTTAATCGCCTCCTCCTCCACCCCCCAAAAACTCAATCACCCCATCAACTATTTTAGCATTCCAAAACGTCTTCTAGATACTTCCATTGGAGCATATGTCGCGTGCGGTAAGCCCCATCACGCTGCGCAAATTTTTAACAGAATGAAGAGATCGGGTATGCAGCCCAACTTGTTAACTTGCAATACTTTATTAAATGCTTTAGTGAGACCCTTCATCGCATTCGATAAGATTGAGCCTACAGCTTTTTTTACTGATTTAATTAAGATTAGTGTTAAGATTAATACGAAGACTTAATATTTTGATTTATGGGTCTTGCATGGGGAACAAGTATGGTGAAGCAACAAGGGTTTTAGGTAAAATGGGGGATTTTTATGCTCGCTGGATATTGTTACTTGTATTACTATCTTAGATGGTTTCTGTAAGAAAGGGAGATTAAATGAGGATAGGAATTTGTTGTTGGATATGAAAAATAATGGGACCGCATATAATATATTGATTGTAGGGTATTGTAGGTTAGGATGGTTAGAGGAGTCGGGAAAGGTTATGTAATTAATGTTGCAGAATAATGTGATGCCAGACGTTTGGACGTGCAATGTGATGATTAGTGGGTTTTGTAAACAGGGTAGGATTGATGAGGCGTTGAGGTTGAATGAAGAGATGGAAAAACTGAAGCTGTTGCCTGATGTGGTAATATATAATACTTTGATTAATGGGTGTTTTGAACATGGGAGTAGTGAGGAGGGGTTTAAATTGATTAATGGGTGTTTTGAAGCGTTGAGGTGTTTATATAACACTGTTACTTGTAATGCTTTGATAAGTGGGCATTGTAAGGTGGCGAAGATGGATGAAGCATTCAGATTGATGGAGGAAATGGGGACGAAATGTATTGTGGATGAGGGTAGTTAAGGCACTTTGATCATGGGATGTTTTAAAAATGAAAAGGCAGGTAAAGCTTTGAAGCTTTGGGATGAGATGAAGGAGAAAGAGATCGCTCCAAGTGTTATCACCTATAACTCTATTATTGCAGGCTTATGCCAAATGGGAAAAACTGATCAAGCAAGAGACAAACTGAATGAGCTTCTGGAGAGTGATTTGGTCCCTGGTGAAATTACATACAGTGCGATTATTCATGGACATTGCTGGGAAGATCAAGTTGAGAAAGCATTTCAGTTCCACAACAAAATGGTCGAGAATAAGGTTAAGCCAAATGCATTTACTTGTAATGTTCTCCTTCGTGGGATTTGCAGAGAAGGTATGCTTGGAAAACCTCTTAAGCTCTTCAACACATGGATTTCAAAGGGTAATGCCATTTCATACAACAAGATAATTTTAGCCCTTTGCAAAGAGAAGAGATTTGAGGAGGCATCTGATCTTCTTGCAGAAGTGGACAAAAAGAAACTAGAACCTGATTGTTATACATATAATGCTGCTATTCTTGGTGGGCTTACTGATGCTGGAAGGACTGAGGACGCAGAGGAGTTCATATAAAAAATACTGGAGAAAGGAAAATTAGATGATCAGTTTTTAGAATCGAAGAGGCGGGATATGAGGACAGTAATGTTCCTCACGAACCTCATCCAAATTGCTTATTCAAACAAGATTAATGAGCTTTGTTCTCAAGGGAGATACAAGGATGCAACAAAAAATTTCCATGAATCGGCTCAAAAGGACATTGTTGTACCTAAATGTACTTGCATTATTCTGATGGATGGGCTTATTAGGAGGATAAAAGGTATGCCAAAAGGCGCGCTACTGAAGTGACATTTTAGTGAGGTTCTTATGGAAAGTTCGATTTTGAGAGGCTCATCATCATGTTTGGCACAGATTCATCACGGAATTATGTTCTGGAAAGTGTTGATTTGGAGAAGGCTTGTCAATTCACCGGGAATTTTTTGGATCAAGTTTGTTTATTTTAAGAAAATAATTCCATGATGGATGAAGTCTGGCAACGAGAAGTGTCTAATGTTTTGGTTAAGAAATAGTGTGAAGGATTAGAGCCTGCCTTCTGAAAGCCAAAGAAGGGGAGAATACACCAAGCTCAAAAGAGAAGAGTTGTGATCCTACCAAATTTCAGTGAGCTTTTGTTCCTCAAAAGACCTGATAATTCTTTAGTCATTACTCCTTTTCTTTTGTATGCTCTCGTATTGATTTTCAATTTAGTTGGCCGTGTACATATGCGAGGATCAAAATTTAAATTTTTGGTGTGCATTTTGTAATAGGATAATGACGAGCAGTTGTGTTCCACCTAGGTACAATTACTGCATGAAACAGTGCAATAAAATCTCACCTTCCTATTTCTGGGATCGTTGTGGATCGTATTTTCTTATGGTTTGATAGCATCTTACATTTCATGTAAGAATTTATGTGCTTTAATTGGAAGCCTTTGAGGTAAAAGCATGCTCTTGATTACATGACAGTTAGAACTGAAGAATAGCTATAGTTTGTGGATGAAAGTAAAGTCCTCAAGTTTTTCTTAGATTCCTATGCTATACATTTTGAATTTGAATTTCCTTTCCGTGGTTGCTAGGATTTGAACTTCAGATTTCCCTGTTAAGTAGAGGAAATAAAAGATGGAAGACGGACAACCCATTGTTTTTTCGTTGATAGCCCATTGTTTAGTAATAGCAGCTGCTCATTGGAGTTCTTTGAACACATTTCCAATTTTTCCTCTTTCTCGCCCATTAAATGACAGACTTTATATCCATAATTATTGTTTTTATCCATTTTTATTGTTGTTTTCCTGTAATCCTATTTGTGTGAAGTTCACAGGAGCGGCAATGCGGATGGCTGATTGATTTTGCTCTGTGTAAACATGGTTTGCTCTCTTGCTCCTCCCTTTTGATCACTATAGAAAATGTGAGGTCTTACGAGCACGCTAGTATTTGTTGACAAACAGAGCAGTTACTTTAAAAAGAATCGTTAATTAATGCATGACTTTGGATTAGTCTATAGCTTTTGTCCCAGAAGAAGGGTTTCATACCTTGTATCTCAATTCTGTCAGTTGTCCATGGTCAACCAGAATGAAGCGCATCTAGACCTTTCAAAAGATTAAGGACGCCCGTCTTTTTGCTACTAGCTATAAAGTTACCTCTTAACAACTCTCTTCTCTAAAAAGATAATATACTTTTTTAGGTTTATATCTGAAGTCTCCGATGTGCGCTACCTTTTCTCTCCGTATCCCTTTGGAGGATTTACAACTTTTTAGCTGCAACGAGTTAGTGCTTTGTGATCGCATTGATTTCCCGTTTAATTACCAGTTAATGTGGATCTCCATGTTTCATAGTCAACTAGATTGACCCATGTCTGAGATTTGCAAGGAACGTTTATAGCTTAAGGTGGCAATTGCATAACATTTTCATCAGGAGGATTCGGGCAATAGGGTCCTATCATTTATGTACCAGTCCTGTTTAACTACAAGCCCATAGAACCCACAAACCTCCAGTATGAAACCACTTCAGGTCATGGATTCGGAAAGGGTGAAACATTCTTGCAAGTTGGGGCTTGACCCTTGTGAGTTGGGTTAGGAGAAGTGGCTTCCAACCTTACCGTGATTGACATGTTTCATGAATCGGCATTCACATTTTCTAGCGAAGACCTACAAATTAACAACGATATACCAGCACTGCTTGTTAAGAAATACTTGTAGTAGGAAGTTGTCTTGTGAAGAAACCGTGGTGTGATCAAGGTTGTGTCAACATGGCGAGACCGAGTTTTTTCTTCGCCAAACAAATAGAAAATTTTATTAGCCACTTGTTTTCTTTTTCCTTCATCATAATATCATTGTATGACTCATTGATCAATTTCTAGAAAATAATTACCAGAAAACTCTCACTGAAATCCAATTCGCAGAACACATTTGTTGACCTTTTCTAAAGTAGTTTGGTATTGCTAGTTTCATTTCTTATGAATTTTCTTTCCAAATTAAAGACTATTTTACAATCCATTCTCTCGCTTTTTTCTCCTCGGCTTGATCCATTTTACACTGAACCAGGAATCTACATGTGGTTTACTGCTCCCTGACTGTTCATTAATTAGAAAACACTCGTTATCCGAATCGACTAACTGATTGAAGCTCTTGGCTAACTCTTGAACAAGTAAACAAAACCTTAACTCGGGAGTCAGATTTGATTTCTTAGAGTTATGTGCCCTAACATTTACATCTCTTTTTCTGAAAGGTCATCTCTGAAACAGAACAAGAAATAGGAAATAAAGGAAGAAACCGTGTCACAAAAAGCCATTACAAAATCCAGCCCACCTATGCAATTACGCGTGAACCAACCTCTGTTGGGTTAAAAAAATAGAAATGGAAACCAGTTTGCAATAAAAGACTTGTAAAACCCTTCTTTTCAACCAAAGTGTCTTCACGTTTTTCGTATAGAATTGGCCACGTAGCTAGCTAGTGCAACCCAATCTGTAGATCTTGCTCGAGATCTAATTCCTTATACTCGTGAGCTGCACTGAACTGTTTAGTTATGAGATGAATGGAATCTTTGGTTATCTGCTTAAAATTTCATGTCAAGTCATCATCCATTCATTGGCAAGCATGATGTTGAGATGCATCTACAGTTTATGGATTTGAGATTAGCCGTCTGCTGGAGAAGGATCGAACGATATCTAAATATAGAGATTTACTTCTCCCTCTTTGTTTTTTCCTCATTATTAAGGTGTGCTGGTCTTATATGTCAGCATTATTAGCCGTAAGTTTATGTACAAACAGTAAGGGAACGTTTTTCATTGCGATCCTACGTTTTTTCAAAAAAAAAATGTTTTTTTTTAAACTAAAAAAATAGTGTTTTTTTATCATTTAATGTTAAAAAAAAATATGATTTTGATGCATTTCCAAGAAAAAACACTTTAAAAAGTAATTTCTACTATCACATTCTCAAACAGACTCTAAATTCATGTTTGGGTGGTGCATGATGCTTTTTACAAATACTTTTTGCTTGAAAATACATTAAAATATTTTTATTTTATTTTTTAGATCATGACATCAAAATCATTGGAAAGTACTAAAAAATTAATATTTTTCCAAGACATATATATTTTTAAAATATATTTAAACGCAACTGAAAACACAATCCAATACAATACAGAGAATAAATTAACCTTCCATCAATTGAGTTTTATAAGCATTATTAGCTATAATATATGTCAGCATTGCATGTTGGTTAGCATATATGATTTAAATCTCACTAGAAAGTATTTTAATTTTCTCAACCTTCTCTTAGATTAAAGCTTGAGAGAAAGAAAAAAGGATATAATTTGGAAAAGCATTAATAAGATTGTTTTTTATTGGTTAGATTGCATTAGAACTTTCCTAATTAACCGATCGGTAGAAGAATCTAGATAGCGTTGTAGAGGAGTCAAAAGACTATCAAAGACTTTTCTATACATGGACTGTGAATTCTAAGCCTCGTTTCTTAATCCGTTTTAAATGTTATTCTTAATTTCTTAATATAGTCTATTGTGCTCCATCTCTTGTCTTCGTACGTATTTGTAACATGCGGACTACCAAACTTCTTTTGTTCTTCTCTAAAGAAATCATAGCTCCTCGGCCTAATCTAGACTAATTGTGTCCGAAATTCTGTTTTTTTTTTCTTTTTTCTTTTCCTTTGACAAAAGCTTATGAATGGGGCTCACATGGATTCACATAATTCAAACCCTGGCTGCTAAGCAATCCGGATGCTCATTCTATGATCCATGCATGCTCGGCCGATCTGCTTACGAACCTTCAGTTGTAGTGGGGGTCAAATAATGCTAGCATGATTTTGGGAGTAAATTTACTATGTACTTCTGTTGACTTCAGGAAAAATTGACAAGGGTATTCGGTCACGCAAAATTAATTGGAAATTTAAGAAATGTTGCCACTTGTCACATGATTATGACTCGTGTCAATCATGGTTAATAATGAATTAGTTTAAGACCAATCTCACTTTGTTCATCTTTCTATTAAATTGGAGGGTAATAATTCGATTTCTTTAAAGTTTGTTCTGGTCCACACGCAAAAGACTCTCTGTCTGTCTCGAACATGACAAGAGAAATCTATCTACTGAAGAACTTCAAGCGTGGCTCCGTGAAGCTATTCAAATGGTATCTTTTTCGAACTAGGAAACTCGGAGAGTGGACTAAATTAGTGCTTTACAGTTCTTCTGGTCTGGTGACAATTGTGCCAGCTGCTAGATAAAATTAATTCCAGCATTTAGAGTTTTGTGTGGTTAATTACATGAGATTTCAAAACATGAAAACTAATCAAGAAACACTCGATCATAAAACAAGAGAATAATAATCACAAATATCTATTTAAACACTTAAATATAATTAATCATCACACTTGACATCTTCTTTTCTTTTCTTTTTTGTGTGTGTGCGTGTCTTTTCTATAATTAGTCTAGCTAGATTAAAATATCAATTACTAAAAGACTTGGAGGAGAAATTAACCTAACAAAGGCAGCACATTGAAATCAATATCCAACTACTTCCCACTACAAACTATATTAAAGACCCAAGGATTTCTAACTCGAAGAAAGAATGGCATTAGAGTGTAGAAAAAATACAATCAGAAAACAAAAGTCTCTTTTAAAAGGTCACATTCTAGGGGACTTTTTATAACAAAATGAAGATGATAAGGATCCTCATTTCTCTCCCATTTTCTTTGCGCCCCCCACGAGCCATCGGTTCTTCACCGAACTAGTGACCCACCATGGACCATGGGAGCTTGGGGCTCCATCCTTTGTACTCTCTTAAAATCTTAGGTCGTTATCAATTAATCGCCACTCCATGCACTCTAGTGTAAAAGTGGTGATAAGTTTGCATAAAATATGGTGCTGGCACGGTTGCGTCACAGCAATCAACATCGATAAAAAAATCATAATTCCTCGGTAAGAAGTCGGCTCCGATGAATTAATTTGGATGGCAAGATCAGCCAGGTGGCATTCCCTTTGAAGTTTCGCGGAGATCTTGTCACTCTGGCAGTGTTAGGCACTTACCCTGAAAAAAGGGTTTTGCCATAAACAACAACGTGGATGAAAGAAAATTAGCAGCATAGGAGGCCAAATATCACAAGGCACATGTTAAAAACTATCCTCAATAGTCAATTCTCGGTCAACAAAAAAATAGTGCCGGAGCTTTCTTATATTAAAATATAAGTTTTAAATTTATTTTTCTATTAATTTTGAGTATGATACTTGTTAGATCCATCCGCGATTAGATTTGATAGTCTATCAAGCTCTTAACACATCCAAAAAAAATATGTATCTTTCCTTGAAACGCCCAAGAAAATTAGTATTTTTTTTAAATATATTTAGATAAATAACTCAAATATGTTAGGCTCAGACATGAAAACCTGAGACCACAAAGACTATGGGGTGCATGTACAGCTGTATTAAAAAAACCAATATGCTAGTGCCTACATGCGAATACATCTCTATGCGAATACATCTCTATACACGTGATCATTTATGCTGTATTGTGGAATACACATAGGTTACTTATAGAAAAGTGGAGGGAGACCAATTAAGAATACTGTTATTTCATCAGCTTTGAGATTCTATAACAAGGTTGGTAGGTGATTCGATGTGGAATTTACATACATTATTTAGACAAGTGGAGGGAGGCCAAAAACACTGTTATTTCATCAACTTTGAGATTCTATAACAAGGTCTCTTGGCAAGTGATTCGACAAGTTGGTACCAAGGGGATGGCCAAACCTAACTATATGTTTTTTAATTTACCAATTCGGTAACAAAATCATTGCTATAAATTTAGGAAATCGGGCAACTGTGTGGTTCTGATCATTGGAACAAAGGTATGAAAGTGATATTTATGGTAACATAACCGAAGGTAGTTATTTTATTCCTGGAATTATAACTAAATTGTAAGACTAATGCTTGCAGTACTGTATCAGCACAAGTCTTGAAACCAATTATTATGACAGGACTCGTACTGGTATGGAGTTAGTAATTAATGACAGATACCTACTTAGGTTTGAACGATTTAGCAGTGATGGAAAGTTACCAACCTACACTGGGTCGAAAGATCATTCAAGTTCAGTGTAGTGAAGGTTGAGTGTGAAGTTATTGATACTTCAAATCTGTTTCAAAAAAATATTTTCAAAGCATAGTAATCTGCATCCTGAATCGAGTAATACTGTAAAAACAGGAAGATTTTAGTTTTTTTTTTTTTTTTTTTTTGCAATGTAGCTTTGAATTCGAAACTTTTTAAGGAAAATACTAATATATACATATATATATATATATATAGAGAGAGAGAGAGAGAGAGAGAGAGACCATCATCCTTTATAGTTTACCCATGGACCCTTTTAAATAAGAACAATTTGGGTTTGGAAATGAACTGGGTGGTAGCTGGGATTCGAACTCTGATCAAGTGGTTATAAAAAACATAAATATAATATTAAACACAGTTTTATATTGATTGACCAGAATCCAAAGATCCAACGCGTACGGATAGGTTAAGAAAGCTCTAAAGAGATGCTTGTTGTTGAACATTCATTTTAATAATTTTATCTCTTTTTGAGTAATTGAAATATTTGTAAGGAACGCACAGCATATCATAAGAACACATTCCTTCTCTCTCTCTCTCTCTCTCTCTCTCTCTCTCTCTCGGTGAAAAAATTAATCTACGGAGAGATCGAGGTAGTCTCGTTCGTACTATCCTAATCAATTAGTTTTCGACGTGATCGTGTTTTAGTGGACCTTTTGGTCTCATAAAACTAATTCTTTGCCCCCACATTTCTAATGAATTCCTAGTGGATTTTCTTTTTTTCCTTCCTGCTCTCTGATGTCATCTACAGTCCCCTTAAGAAGGAAGAAGGAAAAACGTAACATGCTATATAACTCAAAGAGCCCAAAAACTGCATAGTTTTATGTTGAATACCCTTTTCAACGTATCATGCTATATATAACTTAAATATATTGTTTATTTTTATATTTTAAAAAATTTTAATTTTTTTTTGGCCGCTCGAAGCTACGGTCAGATCTGATTAGATCTGATGCGTTCAATTTCCACAGATCCAGCCGATTTGGTCTGGTCCTATCCGACCCAACCCCGGAACTTAGAATGGCCGGCATGTTTTGATTAGTGTTTTTATATTGTTTTGATGTGTTGATATCAAAAATAATTTTTAAAAAATAAAAAAAATATTATTTTGATATATTTTAAAGTAAAAAATACTTTAAAAAACAACCGTTATGGTAATATCCAAAATTAAAAATTGAATACTTCTTCTATTGTGTGTAGACTTGGAAAAATGCAAATACCCTTTTTATTATTTTTCAAATTGACAAAAACAACTAATAACAATTCAATATTATAATCAGTTCCTCCGTAGAAAATGTAATATTGATAAAAATATTTAATGACCTAAAAAAAGAAATCAACGTTAGGCTTAACTACTTTGTTTGTTTCCTTGAAAACAAAATTGTGTATGCTTCCAGAAATTTGATAGTTCTTAGCCCCCGGTAAAAGGAGATTTTCGGAATTTGCCAGTACTGTAAATGTACGAGTACGACTCTTCCTAAGCTGTCTTGCCTTGTAGGAATTGGCTTCCTACTCACGACATGGATACTAATTTTTCCATATCCAACGTTTTTCATTCATATATACAGCCAAGTGCTTAGTTCATTGCAAAGACTAATAATTTTATATTTTTTATATTAATAAAAATACGATTTAACTATAATACCAAAAGATGTCTAAATATTGTTGTTTCGGATAATGTTTTCATAGAATTACTTTAAGTTTCTATTACATGACATGGGTATGGTAAGATTCTTTTAAATACTATAGACATAATATATATTCTTGCCAGGTCGAGTATTTGAAATAGCCTACCTCCCTTTTATTTTTAGCTCACGTTCTTACAGGACCAAACAGGTCACACGCTTAACCCTTGACTCCATTCTTCTCTTGCTGTAACAAAAACAAATGACATGTTACATTTCTGATGTCTGTCAGGTCCCATTTCGTTACAGTTTCTGATACAGGCCTGCTGTTGTCTCCCACCCAATTAATAATTGTTTATTTCCAATAAATGACAAAAATCCACGGTGTGGAATTGGAGTTCGACAAGTCAACAAATACACAGTGATGGAAAAAATTTGACAATTAAAAATAAGAAAGGCAAAAAAGAAAAGCCGCAACCATTAACGAAGTGATTTCAAACTGGGAGTGACATCATGTATGGATTTAATTACATAAGCTTGACACTTGACACCGTTAAAATAAATGCCATTTTTCTCTATATATATTCCTTCATCTTGCTTTATGTTAAACTAAACTAACATAGCAGCAGCAATTAGCTCCTCTCTGCCTCCCTTTCCCTTCTCCATTTCTCTCTGATTAAGTATGGATATGCTTCAGAAACCTGCAGCAATATCACCAGTCAAAGCTCCCTCACAATTCTCCTGCTCTCCGTCTTCTTCTTCTTCACCACCTTCTTGTCATCATTCTTGTCCAAGTACTTTTCATTCTCCTTCGAAGTCTAATTCACCAGGTCTTACTTCACCTTCAGCTGCCACTCTCCCTCCTCCTCCAGTTGTTATTACCCCTTGTGCTGCCTGCAAAATCCTTCGCCGGCGATGCGTTGACAAGTGTGTTTTAGCTCCTTATTTCCCTCCTTCTGAGCCATATAAGTTCACCATTGCTCATAGGGTCTTTGGAGCTAGCAACATCATCAAGTTTTTGCAGGTAACCATAAGACATTCTTTAGTTCCATCAGTTTTTTTTCATGGCACAAGTATCCTTCCTCCATGATGTTTGAGTCTGAGAGATTTGAATATTAAGAGAAGATTGTTTTTATGTCTTTTCAACCTCCTTTTGCTCCACTTAAGACAGAATTGTATAAACACAAAGCAATACTTACAGTTTGGCTTGAAACAGTTTTACCAAAAATTGATTTTTCCTGAAATTGTAAGGGCTTTTTTTAATGGAAATTAAAGAATGGATATTCTAGGGACAGGTAGCTTTAGAATTTTATATGGTTTAAACTTTTCATCCCCGACCATTTTTAGCTTTTCTCCAAATAAAGCGAAGTAGCTCGCTGCAGTGCGCGCTTCACCTGCTTTATGGAAAAAAATGATCATGACGTTGAATTGGGGCATCACTATTTCTTGACAGAACAACCATAAGAAAAAAAAAAAAAAAAAGGGAGGGGCATGGCCAGATTACTTACAAGTTTAGAAAGGCAGTCGCACACTGCACAAAGAAGTCAGAACCCAAAAAAAGTGTCCATACTAGAGGTCAATGGATGCGCTACCTCCTCCAACACAATTTGTTTAGTGTTATAGAGAAGTCCTTCCACACCATAACTTGCACATGGGTGCAATATGCATCACCAATTCCATGGGCATGGAAGTTGGAACCCATTCAAAGGGCATGTATGGAATTCCCTCTAAAGGTCATTGTGTTGTCATGTTAGGAATCACATCAATTACTGTTCAAAATATTGCATTTACCACTTTCAAGATTCAATTCCAAAACTGACCATTACTGTTACCAATGTAAAAAATCGCAGGAGCTGCCAGAGTCTCAGAGAGCAGATGCAGTAAGCAGCATGGTTTATGAGGCTAGTGCTAGGATTAGAGACCCAGTTTACGGCTGTGCTGGTGCGATCTCTCAGCTTCAAAAACAAGTTAGTGACCTCCAAGCACAACTTGCTAAGGCACAAGCTGAGGTGGTGAACATGCAATGCCAACAAGCCAATCTAGTTGCTTTACTTTGCATGGAAATGAAACAATCTCAACAAGAACCCATCTTGCAACAACATCAATACATTGACACGAGCTGCTTTCTTGACGAGAACAATCTGGGCGCATCATGGGAACCTCTTTGGACATGATTATGCCAATTTTATGCCCTCAAGATGGGGCAGGCATCAGACATTGAAAAACATACTTATTAAGAAAAACTTCAATAAAGTAACGATATTAGCTTTGGTAGATATGTGTCATGATGGTTTTCTGGTAGTCATTTTGACCAGCGAAACCTTTGAAAACGGACTGACATTGATGGGTCTTTCTTATACGTGTAATGCTAGGAAATAAGGAAGGGAAACGTGGAAAGAAAAAGATAAAAAGAAATGGAGAAAGGAGATTGATTTGTGCTCATTGTTGAATCAAATTAAAGCAGAAGTTATATATCGGTGACCTAATTTTCTAATATATCATGTTTGTTCACGACTTCCTTGTCAAACTTTGCACCTGACCTCGCTATTAATTGCTTGATTTAGTGCATTTTTAATTAGGAGTGCGTTTTAAATTGTAATTAAGTGTGTTTTAAAAGTGTAATATTGATATTGAAAAGATATTAAATTATTACTTTTTAATAATTTTAAAATGTTGATATAAAAAATAAAAATAAAATATTTTTAAGTGAGAAATACTCGTAAAAACACAATACCATACATAAAATTAATCTTTAATTTTGACCTTGCAACTGTTGACTTACTGAAAATAACTGCTAATGGTGGATCTGCTACATCATTCACAGGAAAAATAAATAAATCCATGCTTTTCCCTTCATCCAACAAATTTGGAGGATCTGGACATTTCCTTCGAAAGTGTAGCATATGGAATTTCTATTTGTGAAATCCCACAAATTAAAGAAACATGAATTCCCAAGGTAAATATGTCCATGCATTAATATAATAGTGCACCTGATTATTTTATTTTAGATAGTATTTGATTATTATCTTGAAATAAAAAAAATAATAAAAACAGTTAAGATATATTCATCTTTTTTATTAAAAGAAACTGTTTGAATGCACTACAAAACTATATATAAAAAAATTATTTTATGTTAATTAATATTTCTTCATACAAACACATTTATATCTAATTCTTTTATTAGAGGACAATAACTAGACCCCGTTTGTTTGCTGGAAAATAATTTTTTTTTGGAAAGTGAATTCTGGAAAAGTGAATTATTTTCTGATGTTTGGTAGTGTAATGGAAAATAAGTTGGAAAATATTTTCCAATGTTTGGTTATGTCATGAAAAATGAGCTGGAAAATAACTTATTAATGTGTTATTTTTCTCAAGTTTATTAAAATAATGAAGAACAAATCTTACAAATTAAAAAGTTGAATGAGAATGAAATTGAAAAAAAAAATAATTTCATAAATTATCTCAAATAAAATAAATAATAATCAAAATAATAGAGATCAAATTTAAAAAATAAAAAAAATAAAAGATGAATAAATTAAAATAATAATAATTAACATTTCATAAATTATTTCAAATAAAATAAGTAACAATCAAAAGAATGAGGATCAAATTTGATAGATAAAAAATTTCAATAAAAAAATGATAAGGAAAAAGCAAATAACAATTATAAAAATAAGGACCAAAGTTAATATAAAAATTAAATTTTAAGAGATGAAATTGAAAAATAAATATTCAAAACAATATATATATATATATATATATATATATATATCAATCAAATTGAGGACCAAATGTGATATAATCAGCAAATAATATGATATTTTTAAATTTTTATAACTTTCAAAAAATGTTTTCCGCCCAAATTTTTTTGACTGGAAAGTGTTTTCCATTGATTAACTTTCCTAATGGCAAACAAACACAGGAAAGTTTAAAAAGTGGTTTGTGAAAAACAAACATAGCTTTATTTTTCATTGCACTACTAAACATCATAAAATAATTCACTTTTCTTAAATTCATTTTAAAAAAAATATATTATTTTTTTTTTTGCAAACAAACGTATTTCTAGAGTCAAAACTAATATCCACCGTACAACGAATAGTAATGAAACTATATATATTGAATATTTCTAGAGTCCACGTGTGTGATCGAGCATAATTGCAGGTAAGATAATAATAACTATATCAAATTTAATATTTTGTACATTGTTTTTTTATCAACAGTGAGAAAATTGAGAGCAGGACATTAACATGTTAATATAGTGAATGCATACCCAATTTTGTGAACAGAATTTCTCCCATGACATGTAGTCGATAGCATGCATCTGGTGGGCTACGTAACAAGAAACTCCATTGATAAGCTTTCCTAGTCTACGAAAAGAAGACATGGAACACGTACCAAGCTCTTCAACTGTTTTAGAGTCTGTTTCGGAACACGATGTAAACCGCGTTTCCTTGAATATTTTTTTAAAAATATTTTTTTATATTTTTAAATTATTTTGATGTGATGATCTTAAAAATAATTTTAAAAAATAAAAAAAATATTATCTTAATACATTTCTAACTAAAAACCACTTCAAACCGCAATGCTACTGTAATACCTAACAAATTATCCATTGATCATGTCACGTGCACCCCACGTGTCTGTTTTGATTTACAAGCAAAAGAACAAATCTACTCACTTTTGTGTTCTACGCCGACGACTATTTTTTTTTTTTTATTACTTTTTTTGATATTTTAATAATAATGTAGCTAGCTAATCAGGGTATTTTCCCACTTCACATCACCTCTAAGTGAAATCAAAATTGTGAACCACGCTAAAACTGCATCCGTTCAGTATAATGACAATATTCCGTTCATAGCTGTACTACTTTTCTTTCTTTCTTTCTTTCTTTTTTTGAGAGATTATACTTCAGAAAAAAGGAGAATTTAATATTTCCAGAATTCATGATACACTGGTTTTTAGAAAATCAAGTCTTGGTAATGCCGTTTGATTTGGAATTCCTAGCTAATACTGCTGGAAAGAAAATAATAAACAGTATGCATAAGATAT
This sequence comes from Populus trichocarpa, assembly GCF_000002775.5. NCBI lineage: Eukaryota > Viridiplantae > Streptophyta > Magnoliopsida > Malpighiales > Salicaceae > Populus > Populus trichocarpa. The sequence goes on along the minus strand of NC_037292.2, from coordinate 2,482,467 downwards.
GTCTTGACCATAATTAAGAAAGAAATTAATAGACAGTCTTTGTTGTGTTATAGAAAAAAATTAAAAACGATAAAAACTATCACTTTCATTTAAGGGTGATTATTTTCGGTTCGGTTCGGTTTTTATAAAAAAAAAAAAGTAACCAAACCAAATTATTTTTTTTAAAAAAATCAAAACCAGTTCAAACCGGTTTGGCTCGGTTTTTCCGGTTTGGCTCGGTTTTTTCGGTTTGGCTCGGTTTTTTTCTGGTTTTTTTTTGTTTGGGTTCGGTTTGGTTTTTCGGTTTCAGGTTTATAAACCAAAACCGAACTGGTCGGTTTTTTTAAAATTTTAATCGATTTTTTTTTACAATTTGAATTTTTTAATTATTATTTTTTATTTTTTAATTTAATTAATTTTTCAGTTTTTTTTTCTGACCCCTGCTTTCATTGAGCATAACAAACACGACGATGCATTTAGGGTGCAAGAAAAGCATGCATTTAATTATAATTTTCAACAACAAAATGTTGTCTTTGTTATTTCTTGACGAGTCAAACTTCTACGTGCTTATAAAATATCCAGCTGGCATAAGTACACAACTTATCAGGACTAGCCAGCTGCCTGCTAGCTAGCCCCAATGAGTTCACATGTTCTATTAATTAATTAGTAGTCATGACGGTGATACTTTAAATTCTTCAGCCAGCCAAATTTAATTGCTCCATTCATTAATAAATCACTCTAGAAAAAAAAAATTACATTTGCATACTCTTATTTTTTATATATATATCGTAAATATACTCTAAATATTACTGTCGAGTGAGTAATCATTTCTAAAATCCAATCTATAAAAAAACCCCTAACTTGATATCCTACCATCAATTATATACTTGTATAATAGCCCAATCATGTTTAATTTTTTAGTTTTTGGGTGTTTTGCGTAATAGTAATAGCAATGATTGTTTTTTAAAATATATTAATTAAAATTATTTTTATAACAGTATATCAAAACAAATTAAAAATATAAAAAAAAATTAATTTTTTTAAATGTATTTAAAAAGAAAAAAAAACGCGCTTGAAAAGTGCACTTATATATTCTTTATGTGAGATGTGTTTCTGCATATAGGGACTGCCACATAACTACGTACTGTGTGAACGATGACGGAAAGTAAATCCCATCACGCGTTAAGCCATGAACCGAACTGCACTGCCTGTTGTGGGACCTTGTAATCCTTCTTGTCTATTCCTAGCTAGCTAGCTTGGTGTAAAATGTTGAGCAATGAGATAGCCCACAGTAACACCTCTTCTTCCAAGCCATCGAAAGTGGCTGCGATGCAACCTACGATGGACTTCAGGTTGTGGCTCAGTTGTGGATAGAACTTTTTTTTTTTTTTTTTCATCGGGTTCAAGCTTCACTGTATATTTTTATTATTTCTGCGGTATCTTACATGTTTATTAAATTTGTAGAATGTTCAATGAATCTAAAAATTAGTTGTAGTGTATATAAATTGACTCAAACAACTTTAAATTAAAAAAAAATAAAAATGGCTGCGATGCAACCTGCAAGTAGTCAGGTTGGTTTTTGCTTTATTTGAACCTGTACACATTGTACTGGACTGGAAATACGGTGGACTCTTGAGATTGCTGTCTGGTCATGAGACTTTCTTCTTCTTAACTGGAAAACATTAATATTTTGGTTCATGATGTAAATTCACATTTTCAATGGCTAGATCAGCAATTCATTGAGTTTAAACACGAGAAAATTACGTCAATGCCCGATAATTAAAAAAAAAAAACTTTGAACTACCAAGTAGAAAATAATGGGATGGACCTATCAATTACTTGAGCACCATCTGCAATATTTAAACACCGATTGTGGGCTCTTGTAATTATATTTTTTATTAAATAGATAAGTACTGATTGTGTTTTTGGATTTTTTATTTATCAAAATCAAACATGTTTCTAAAATAAATTTAATTTAAAAATAAAAAATACGTGATATTAAATACTACAACGAGCATGTGAAATTAAAAAGAAAAAAGAAAAAAAGAGAAGTCCCATCTCAGCCTCAATACGTCTATTACTATACCCATGCTCCCAAGCAAGCCGCGGCCGCGTGACAGCTGCCCGCAATTCTGTCTTGGTAGAATAGCGATGTTCAAGATTAGCCATAAAGCCTTGAAGCTGCTGGTATCGAACACTGAATCAGCAATTCCGCGGTCAAAAGAGTCAGCTTGAGGGCATAGACAGAAAAATCCTTGCTATCGCACGAGCAAGCATGCTTTTTTTTTCTCCACTAGCTAGCCTTTCAATCCCGTACGCATGTGCGTTCCTTTTCCTTTTCTTTTTTTTCTATCTTTTTTATAAAATCTGTTCGAATCTAGAAATCTTTCTTCTTCAAGCTTCATCATTGTTTTCTCCAACAAGAATTTGATCAGAAAATTAATATAAATAATTATGTATCATAAGTCTGAGTGCAAACATTAATTTAATGTGTGAGCAAGCACATATATATGAAGCTGGGGTTCTTTCCTTTAAAAACACTAGCAGTTTAGCACTACTTGTTCGTTCGTTATCCCTCAATCTTTTTAAGAAAAATATTTCTCTGTTCTTTGCAAACAATGAGCTGAAAATCATTAACGTTCGTACTGCGTACGTAAGGCGTAAACCCTAGGGTTACTCGATCCCAGGAAAAATTAATGTCGACTTCGTCAAAAAAGAACATGGCGCTGTAATTTTGTTGGTCAACTGTGCTAGTTTTGAGCCATCGCGATCTCCTTTTCCCTTTAATTACGAACTTCTCGTTCATTTATAGGCTGTTTCGTAATCTTGCATGTGTGGAGCATGAGTCACGTAGAGCATCAACGTTATCCTCGTAGGGAGGCAATTGCAATGAAAATTCTTTATGGATTTATCAATTTGAGGAGAGTATTGACCAGTCTTGAAATTGAAGGATGGAGAAACTGTGAGAGGTTTTGGTTCATGAATGCGTCAATCCACGAGTTGATTTCTAATCAAGTCGTCGAAGTCCACATTATTTTGCTTATTTAGAGCGACTAAGCCATCAATTCAGAGAGTTTAATATTTACAAGAAAATTCGTGACTCACCTCTTGATGGCAACAGATCATGCGATGTTAGTAATTCTAAGAACTTCAGCCTGAATACACTGCATATGTAGTAATTAATTAGTGATGAGTTCTCTCTTTTTAATCTCTCTATTATTTTTATTGTATCGGTGAAATTTTTAAATCTTGATCTAATACTAGATTAATAACTATTTATGTTTGCATCTCAGTTAATCATGATCGGTAGGATGAATTGCAAAGTTATTATTGGCTCGCACTACATGGTAGATTTGATAAAAAAAAATAAACGTAACAAAAAATATTTAGGTCGTAAAGAACTGTTTGTTATTGTTAATAAACTCGGCCTAACGGGTTGTTCTGGCGTAACCCATTCGACTTGATTGATGCAAAGACAAGCTGACCGACCAGTAAAAAAAATCTAAGGATAAAATTAAAAAAAAATGATAAAATTCTAGGATAGTTGACTAGTTATGGCTAGGGAATGAATTAGTAACCCTAGCACACCTTACCTGAGGTAAACTGTATCGTGTGGTCTAGATATAGCTTAAAGGTGTTGATAGATTCATAACTGATAATTAGTCTATGAATTAAAATAAAAATTTATTCTCATGAATAAACCAAACATTTTAAATTTATTATAGGCTCGTATATATGCTAAAATAAATTATTGTGGGAAGAGTTTATATATACGTGCCGTAAGAGAGTTCACCTATCCTAGAAGATAAAAGAGTTTTCGACAACTCGTATATTATGGTGAAAATTACTTCGAATTAAAATTGGTGAATACCCGAAATAATTATTGAAAATTCTAGTCAACTTCAAGTATTTTAATGTCAGTTTACTTATAGGTCCAACATTTATACTAGAAAGTTGATAATTAATTCTTATAAATTAAAATCTTTAGGGGTTATTGAAATATTAACTAAGTTCTCATGAATTCAATAAACTTGTTATTAAATCAAAAAATAAATGCAAATGTATTTTTTGAATTTTTGTTTATATATAAAAAATGCTTAGTCATACCTTATATCTTTATATATATATTTTTAAGCAAAATATAATTTTTATCTTTTGAGAGACTTGGTCGAATGTATACCAAATAATTTTTTTTATTTTTAGAAAATAAGAAATTTTTGAGATTTTGATGGAAAACAAGTGTTTTAATACCAAGTTAACATCTTACAGTATAAGTCTACAACCATGATATTAAATAAAAATACTGTAAAAATATGTGAGGGACCTACAAATAATTTTAAATTGATCCTTGAAATTTTTTAGAATTTTTAGGAATTTATTTGGGTACTGCAAATAAAAATAGCAAAATATTGTAAATTGTAAATAAATATTTTGTCATGATTGTTAGCTGTGAGAACATGTTTTCCTTTGTTAGAGAAAATCTCTGGCTGTAACCTGTACTGGGAGTTGGGACAAGAGCACATTGAACACTCCCAAGTCTTCCATTTTGACGATGCTTTAGCTAGGAGGTCACGTTTTCACTCTATGAGGATGTCGACAGATAATACAACGATTTGGAGTAAAAAAAATAAAAATTTAACCAAAAAGCTTAAGCTTTTAAAATGGAAATTAAATTACTTTAGACCTGAAATATTTAAAGCTTGATATAAAAACTAAAAAAAAAACCCTAAATATTTCTCGCACTTGTAACTGAAAAAGGGTGGTTAAAATCCCTAGCAAGCTGTGAATATTCCAATACTTTGCTAGATTTAGTGTTAGCGAGCATGTATACCAACAGTGATTTCACTTCCATCATAATCATCCTAATAATTTACGTGTTTATAAATACATCTATCATTAATTAATTAAAACCAATTAATTAACTGAAAATTAAACCACCTACTGCGCGATTGACGCCCAAGAATTCCGTGTTCTGATTAATTAATCAAAAACTTTTTTTTCCCTCCAAATTTGTTTCCCTCCTAGCTAATTTGTCATGGCAATGGCGGACCCAGCTGCAGGTTGAACGCGAAAACTTAAGCTGAATAAATATATCTCTTACTTGGATCATATTAAACCAAGAATTCAAGACAACACCTGCACTATAAAAATACAAGTTCTGCTTGCTTATTTTAGCTACAAGCACCAAACCACACCTAACTTGTCCAGACTCTTTGTCATTTGATGCTCTTAATTTCCACTGTCGACTCTAGTCTTATAGATATTCTGCGTGGATATGAGACAATTGGGATCTGATTAAATGTTTATATGTCCTTGTTGACAACGGAAAAGAGAGGCGTCGTGGTGTGAACACCTTGAAATATCAAAGACAGATCAAGACGTATTTGTCGCCATAGATAATATATAGAAGGAGCTTCACTACTTGAAGGGAGATATGAACATGATTAATCTTTTGGCGGAAGACAATGGCGGTGTCAAAGTAATATTAAATCTCCACCATTTGTTTCGCTTCGCTTTTGTCAAACAGCAACTCGTAATATTCTTTAATTGATATGTTAAAATTTGCAATAGTCAAGATCATTTATCTCAGAGCTATCAACTTGGAATGGACTGTTATTACCTGTTAAAGCTGCCGTTGCAAAAATCAAACATTCTAGAACAAGAATTCTTACATACTTATATTCATAGTTGTTTGAAGAATTGTGGGTGGAGTTTCTGCATCCGATAAAGTATATCACTTTACCTCCTCTCAGCATGGATGTATGCAGGCATGTGTTCTGTTCTTGATGCAAAACAGGACCAGAAATTAACTCTTGGGTGAATCTAGCTCAGTAGGGGTTCTACTGGAAATCTGTGTTTCGTAACAGAAATTGAATTTTCTATGAGAAAAGAGGGCCAAATTTAACTTTCATTATTACGGTTTCTAATAGGAGATACGTCCCTAGCCTGCTATCTAATTCTCAGTTTTTGCCACGAAATAAAATCTTTTTTCAATTGAGTCCCTAACATCTTGCAATTTTTTAACCGGGTGCTTGAGTAAATCAATATCCGTTTATACTTTTCATCCAATGTGCATTAACACACATGGATAGAATGACTCAATTGATTCTTTTGCTGTTCGTGACAAAATTGAGAATTGGATAACACAATGGTTTTCCCTTTCGCATTTGATTACATAATCAAAATCTCCTTCGGGAATTCATTTGTTCGTTGCAATGAGGCCCGGCCCAAGAAGCTTTTGCGCGAAGATACGTCTCCGAAATTACTTCCTTTCCCTTTCCTCGCGGGCCTCTTCGAAACGTAATCGACGAGTTTTACCCAAAAATAAAAATAAAAATAAAAATAACAAACCATCACATGTCTGTGTTACCGATCAATTCTTCCGTTTACAATTGTGAAGTACAGAAAGAAGGTGATATTTTAACTTCTTGAGCTACCTTGTTCAAAGCAATGGACCGTAGCTAAATCACATTAGAGGTATGTTTGAGAGTATAATTAATGTTGTTTTTAAAAATATTTTTTATTTAAAAATATATTAAATTAATTCTTTTATTTTTTAAAATTTATTTTTGATATCAGTATCAAAATAATTTAAAAAATACTAAAAACAATTAATATAAAAAGATTAAAATTTAATAAAAAAACTAATTTAACCGCAACCCCAACTCTTTGTTCCTACATGCATGATTCACGCACAAATGCCTTCTATGATGATGAACAAGATGTTGCTCGAGGAAAAGTAACCACAAATTAGACACATCACTTATCCTTAAGGTCTATATATATATATATATATATATATATATATATATATATATATATATATATGTGTGTGTGTGTGTGGGTATCCGGGTCAGTTTGCGCGTACTTTGACTAATTCCACGGGCCCTGAAGTTAACAACCATGTAAATTTTTAGTGGCCAACACATTAGCAAATACAGGATTTGAACCTGAAATTATAGGAGGAGCAAACCCTTTAGTTCTAAGATTTTACTATTGAATCATCTACTAGATGATTTTCAAGGTACTGAATTTTGACTGGGAAGCAGGTGTACAGTCAAGTTTTTGCTTCTTTTGAAATGGAACATGTTAAGCTAACCTGACCACAGCTCTGTCGGGATAATTGCGTTTCTAGAGTTGCAAACCACATGTAATACAGGAAAGCTCTGCTCGGAAACAAGACTGTAAGGCATATTGTTTTGACTAACACGTCGTGATGTGCCCAGCCTAGTTTGGGTACCGGATCACATCCAATACAGCAACGAAACCTAGAAAATTCAAGGTCAATGCAAAGTTATTGCGGCATATGAAACTTGTCTACATTAACTGTGTGTGTATTCAATTAATTGGACCACCCTTAAAGTAGTCTATCGACAGTCTTGGAAGGGAAGAAACAGTGGAATGTCTTCATCGGTGGATTCTTAAACGATCTTGAGACCTTTTCGCATTTGGATCGCTGACTGATTTAATAATGGTTATGCAGCTGCAAAACTGGCCATGAAATTCAGAACCTCCTGTCAAAATGTTGTAGGATTTAATGGCAAGGCCTGTCATAACTCATCTGTAACTTTAAGAAGAAATGCTATGAGCACATACATGTAACAGCATAAATTTTAACACGGGTTAGCTCATAAATCCCATGAACTGTTGATTGTATTTGGCAGACAAGTCTTGCTGTAAGCAATGGGACAAGGTACAATGAAATGGCTGGCTCTGCTGCCACAAGTAGAGCATGATTGTTTCTCAGGAGCCTAATCATCATGAATTGGCTCTACTGTTTCACCAAGGTCGTGTTTTCGGTTCGCTGAAAACCTCGCATGCTCAAAACGGAAGACCATCGGACAAGAAATATCCTTAGCTAGCCCAGTTTATATGGACTTAATGCGGATCAGATTAACCAGAGAATCTAGCCCATTACAAGCCCATTGGGCTACCACTCGAAACCTTATCCCAGACGACGACGCAGAATTTCACACAAAGGCCGAAGCGAAAAAAGGGCTACACGGTGAACTCCCTGAGCCACTGATAAAATCACGCAAAAGCAAAACATTTTACAAATCCGAAAACCTTCTGTTTGGCAGCCGAGAAAGTGAAGAGAGAAAATGAGCGGACCATCAAAGAAAGTAGTGGATGTGGCATTTAAAGCATCGAGAACCATCGATTGGGATGGGATGGCTAAGCTTTTAGTCTCTGATGAGGCTCGCAAAGAGTTCGCTACACTTCGTCGCGCTTTCAACGAAGTTAACTCCCAACTCGAGACCAAGTTCAGCCAGGTCTCCCTCCCTCCCTCCCTCCCTCCCTCTAGATCTCTCCCCTTTTTCGAATTGTTTTTTAATTTCTTCGTTTCTAGATATAGGATTTTGGTTAACTGTATTGTATTTAATTTGCATATATTTTCTTAATCATAAAGGTAGGGATTTTATATTTATCTCGATCATATTTATGATGGATTGGTATTTTTAATTTATTTTTTTTATTTTAATTTTGATCAGGGATTTCGTTGGGATTTTGGAAATGGATCTGGTTTGCATTGAAACTACATTGTTGCCAATGAAAATTAAAATGAGAAATTAGTGATTGATCTTTTCTCGTACTGTATGGTTATATCGCGGATAATTTATTGTTGGATTGATGAGAGAATCAAAATAGTTGCCAACAAGAAAAGGGAATTATTTTGCAATAATGTTTGCAGTTGTAAATGTCGGTATTTCAAGCTGCATTGCACTCAATTGTGTCTCCAATAGCAGCAGAGTCATATTAATAGTGCATTCGTCGAGGGGCATTCGTGCTTGTCTATTAGGAGTGACTTTGTATGTCCAAAACCAGCTCCGTGAAAGCTGTTCCTGCTGTTCTTACTTTTGATTTTTAGCTTTCTAGGTACCTTTTCTAGTGATTGTGAGTATTGTTTAATGATTGTTGATTGTTTTATTGTGCAGGAACCCGAACCCATAGACTGGGAATATTATAGAAGAGGAATTGGGTCTCGCTTGGTGGACATGTACAAACAGGCATATGAAAGTACGTTTCATTATTCATTTGCAGACATGACTCTCATGTCTTTTGGTTTACCTGATTTACGCTGTAGTATAACTGCTGCCTTATGCTGATTGATACCTGTTTACTTGATATGTTGTTATTAATTGCTGGTGTCAATGATGTTGCTGGAAGTTACTTGTGTAAGGTTTCCTTGTTTATATTGAATAAATAATTTAACTTGGGACACTGTTGATACTAAATGATTTATTATTTCTAGCAACCATCTGCTTTGGGTTGATTAAAAATGCATCCTCCTTTAGATTATTAGATGCTTATTGAACTGTATTATTGACTTAACAAGGTATAGCGTTTAGCATGATATGTGGAAACTGGAAAGTTTTGACCTTGGATTCATATGCTGACACTCATCAAGTGCTTGAACTTTTAATAGCTAGCGGCATATATATATCTCTTCATGTTTTTAGTGGTGCAGAAAGACATTTTATCCCTTCTTTAGGCCTCACTGTTTTAATTGCCCTTTAATAGTTGATCTTGAGGGAACACTTAATGGATGGACTTCCCTGCCATCGGGGTCAAAATATTTTCCAAAGTTGAATTTCAGCTTAACATCTATAGATGAAGGGTCTCTTTGTTTGATCTTCTCATATTAATTCATATTAAGAGGTTTTGTGAGATGGTATGATGAAAGCTATCCAATGTATGTTATCATCCATCCTTTAAACCTCGGTTAATTATTTTTTTCTCTTTATAAGCTATATTGAAAACCTGTCTGATGTTTCTGAATTTGCTTATGATTCAATCTATAACCAAAGCCTGAAAAATTTTACCCTTTACTTGCTTATAAAAATGAAAGGAAAAAAAAAATTACCCTTTACCTCTCTGATTCTGAAACTCTCGTATTCCTCACATTTCTAAAAGTCCTTTTGCTTTCTGTTTGTTTTATTATTTTTTAAGTGTATTGTTTTGGTTCTATGCTTCAGAAACTCACCTTAATGCCCTGTTTTGTTTGCTATGTGTTTTATACTGCTATTAAGTTGATTTATTAATATTTGTTAGGTTGTCCCTTGTTTGATACTGATTTCCTTCCCTGGCATGTGTTTGCCCAATGCATGAATGATGCTTAGACTTATACTTTAGATTCCTTACACCAATCTTAGTTCCTGCACTTTGTGTGAACTGTTTTGTTGCCTACAATGGAGTATGCTTTGTCTGCTTTAGGTTTGGTCCATAATGTAAGTGGTGTTATTTTTGCATTTTTTCAGTTCTAAAGTATAAAGCAAGTGTACATAGAATCATAGTTCTGCTATCTTATTGGATCAGAATCAGTGCGTGACAGGAATATATTCTGGATATTTATCCTTATAATGTCTGGTTACTAAAATGGAGCCACTTTCTATCAGAATACTGAATTGAGTCAACTTGTCCATATTTGTTTTGCAGGCATAGAGATCCCCAAGTTTCAAGATAAAGTGACTCCAGAATACAAGCCTAAATTTGATCAATTGGTGTGAGCCAATAGTGCAATTCTGATTGTTATAGTGGTTTTTTAAACTTGTCTCTTGCAACCACCTCTCCCTCCCCCCACTCTCTCTTAAAGTATATATTCTCTTTTGGTTTTGCAGTTGGTGGAATTGAAAGAAGCAGAGCAACAATCCCTGAAGGAGTCTGAGCGTCTGGAGAAAGAAATTGCTGAAGTTCAAGAATTGAAGGTGAATGGAAATGGATACGTCATCTTTTAGTTTTATTCTTGTCCAATTTATGATTTCTAACCACCAGACATCAATTTGAGCAGACAAAAATCAGCACCATGACTGCAGAGGAGTACTTTGAGAAGCATCCTGAGCTGAAGAAAAAGTTTGATGACGAAATCCGCAATGACTATTGGGGTTATTGATCACATAGCTGATTTTGGCTCCAGCCCTGAAATTCTGAACTTGTGGTGTTTTCCATGTTCCTTTTACAATAATAATTTCTAAAAGGTTGCTCCCAGTTTGTAGAATTTGACCTTCAACAATGCCCATGTCAAATGCTAAACTTCACTTGGACAAGCAGGTTGGGGATTTACAAAGCGATGTGCATACTTTGATCAGCGTCAATTGTTATCGATCTCTTTATTACATTTTAAACTGTTTATGATGAAAATAATCCAGGTGTGATTAGCATTTTAAACTCATTCTGGATTGCAGTCCATTCTATTTTGAGAGCAAGGCTTTTGTTTTACCAACTCCGGTGGAAACAAGAGAATTCTGTCTGTAGCTCTTGTATGAACTTTTGAGGTTCATAAACATAAATATGATGAATACAATTTTTGCGTAGCTTTCACAGATGTTGCTTGTATTTCCCTCTTCTTTTCCATATTCCTGATGGAATCCCAGACTGACTTTACCGTTGATTGAAGTATGAACCTTCCGAAACTGTCATCAAATAATCATCATAGATGCTGCTAAGGCTCCCTCAAGGCACTTCGAAGATTCTAGAGAGGTTAATGATTATTCTTCATAAAAAATATAAACAAAAAACAAAAGGGATTATTATTATTATTTTTTTTAGTTTAACGTAGGTGTCCGGGCCAGCTTGCGCGCACCTCGACTAATTCCACGGGCCCTAAAGTTAACGACCATGTAAGCCTCCAGTGGCCATCATATGAGCAACCACAGGGCTCGAACCTAAGACCACAGAGGGAGCAAACCTCTTGATCCCAAGCTTTTACCACTGGACCACCAGGGATCATTCTTGAATGTAGAAGTGTTAGATTATGAGTTGATTTGCCCCTTGCTTTTTATTAATTAACTAGCAATATTCTATTAGTTAATTTATGTTCTATTTTAATATATATATATATATATATATATATATATATAAAAGTAAAAAAATTTCCAGGTAAATATATTTTTATTATCGGATTTGAACTTACAAAAAATTTAGTAGAAAAAATCCATGATAGAAAATGAAAAATTCACGGAAGTACTTCATTAGTAAAATTAAAAAAAAGAAGTTGACACGCCAAAATGAGAGAGATTAAATCCATATATTTAATTAAGATGAAAGTGAAATTCGGTGTACCAATAGCGATGTTAAGTTTAAAAAACATGTCATCGAAGTATTTGATTGAGAATTTTGTAAAAGTCAATGTAGTAAAAAGGAAAAAAAAAAAAACATGTAAAGCTGGCGAGCTAATAGTGGATTATCTTATTCTTAAAACAATAGGCGAATAACTTAGAAAACCTTCAACCTATTACTGGTCGCAGGCTAACTCATGGATATAGGCTTTTATATGTTCTCTCTGTTTTTTCTCTTATGGGTGGTCGTGTTTTTATGGCCGTGCCCACATGAATCTTGGGCTCTTTTTTTCTTTATAAATTGTGATTCATGTTCTTGTGCTGGGAGAGTATATTTCCCCTCCCTCCCTTTGCAGGCACAGAGGTCCCCAAGTATGGTGACAAGCATAAACTTGATGCATCGTCAAGCATCGCGAAGTCATAAACGTTTAGTATCGAACATCCGACGTTCGAGTCCTCTGGGTCTGGTTCAGTTAGTGATTATTTCTCGGAGTCAGATGCTCGTTGTTTTGCCTGTGAACCAAAATATTTTTTTTTCTTCTAAAAAGTCGATATGCATGAATAGAAGAGGCGACGCCAAGTCTAATAACCACTATGACACAGATTAATCTGATTATGATAGCAAAAATAAGATGCTGATTTTTTTACTACTTTTGAACCAAATATATCCATGAATTTTCTTTGAATCAAACATAAAATAAAACCTTAAATTAGTTTATAAAAATCACACCAAATATAATTTTACTCTCAAAAACCCATCAAATCCCAACAACGTTTGTACTTTTCATGTGTTAACTACAAGCAGGTGGATGCTGAATGGAGATAAAGATCAGCAAATGCAAAATTAAACACCATCCTTGCAAATGATTAATTGAATGCAGTAAGATTCGGATTAAGGAAAGAATAAAATAACCGCACATAAAATGTACAGTACAAAATCTGGGAACAAGGTACAAGATCACTGCAAAAACAGATCATCTGCCATTCTTGGCAAACCTTGAAAATTCTGAACAAGACATCCTGAAATAAGATGCCTTGACCTGAAAAGAAAAGGAAAACAAAATGGGCTTGTCGACAGATAAAATTTGATGCATCTGTCGCTAGAGATTCAGAAAAAGATAAAAGAAAAAAACTTGACAGATAAAATTTGATGCATCTGTTGCTGGAGATTCAGAAAAGGAAAAATATCTTCCAGCAGCATTCACAAAACTAAAACCTGGAGGCTGCGGTTGATAGGATTCTTGCTTCAGAAAGGTCTTTATATCTATCCAGGACTAATCAACTTTTTTCTGAGACAGCTGATCTAGCTGCCTCCTCGTTTTTGTCCATGGCCTTCCTTGCTAGCTCATAGCCTGCAAAATTCATGGCGCCTAAGGGAGCAATCCAGAAAAACCTCGGCACTGCTCCTTTGAATAAGCCAAGGGGCCCCTCATGTCGGAGTATAGAGAAAACTATAAATGACATTGATACAGTTCTTCCTGGTGGAGCTGTCATCATTCTAGTTTTCATCACATCAAAAGGGGTAGTGACAACAGCAGTTAGGCCTCCAGATAAAGCCCCAACTGCAATTGTTTCCCAGGGTTCCAGCTCCCGCCTTAGAAGTTGTTGAGCAACCTTGAAGAATCACGCCAATTACACATTAAATGGAAAACAAGAAACTAAAGGAAAAACATGGCAGAAGAATACGTTATGTTTTAATAGAAAATAGAACATAAGTCAGTCGCACATCCTCAAATGCATCTAGGGGCAGTAGTAGGATCAAGTAAAGTTTAAATGTTTCATCTAATGGCAGGTTTTGGAAAATTTATTAGCATACTTCCTTTCCCCTTCCCTTCTGTAGTCAAAACTTCACTCCTTACAACTATTAAGTTTCTTTAACATATATTTAGTAATGAAAGTAACTATTAAGTTTCTACATAATATATTTAGTGATGAAAGTAGACGCGCTTCCCATTCTGTGTTCACTAACACTGTGTTCACGTGCTAATAATTTAAAGAGAACAACCAATTCTTGGCATTAAACTGTTGTACAAACCCCAACATAAATGTTATTACTACAAATCATCTTCAAAATAAAATCCCTTTTAAGAAAGTAAGCAAAAGAACACCAAGCCCCCATGGTATCGAGGACTGCAATCAATAATGGCATTCTACTGATGCAATTGTTTTGCCAAATTTAGTGGACTACAAGAAGAAAGTACCATGCTCTGGTTGACACGCACATAGAATTGAAAACTGCACCTTTAAAATTTTACACAGAAAAAAGAAAAAAGTTTATTAATATTTTAGCACAAAAACCTGCTTACCTTCTTGGACTCGCCGTATAGACACATGCCAGCAACATAAAATGGAACCTCACGGAAAAGAGTTGCACCAGTCCCACGAAAGAACCCCTTTAGGCCATCTTGCTGCCAAGTACCAACAATAGCCTGTCCTACATTGTCAAAAAGGCCAGCCTGCAAACGCTGCTTCAGTACCTCACATGGGATCCGCACTGCTGTCCCCAAAAATGTGCTGCAGAATGATGCTACAGATTGAACCTGTATAACCTCCCAATGCATGTTAACAGTTGTTTCAGATTAGAGTTGGAATAGTTGTTCCAAAACAACATAAAATTGGGGTACGGGCCTTAATCATATTCATTTTTATGCATCACTTGTCAAGGCATCTCCTTTAGCACAGGAACAACTCTTGAGCTTGATATGATAACATAGAGTGCAAGTCATGGAAAATAGCCTAGTCAAGAACTAAAGCAAACAATTATATACTGTGCTGATCTATCTTCTTCTTTCAAACACAAAATATTTGCAACAACTGATGAGCAAGACAAATGAATTGAACACAATGGTTTGAGCACCCTATATAGATTTAGTGGAAAGAACCACTAGGCGAGCCAGAAAGCAACTGAATTGTTTTGATCAGTAGAGATAACAACAATAAGAGCAGCAGTAATAACAATAAAGCTGAACTGAGTGATACGAGAAAACAGTAATATTGTTGAAAGTCTCATGCTTAAGCAGAATCTATTAATGCTTTGCCATCACGCACAATAAAGAAACGGCTGCTCTAAATCATCACTGCCAGTTTGAGCTCTTTGCAATTAAACACCATTCAAGAGATTTGGGAAGACCAAGATTTAAATGATTTAGTACTTGTAAATGGAAAATTAACAACCCCAGTAGCATAATGATAAGCATCACCTGGATATCTGGGAGTGTTGGGGCAACATTTATTAGCACAAGTTTGGTAGCTTCAAAAATCCCAGTTCGCAAGCCATGGCTGAAATGCCCATGGAGAAAAGGTGAGCTAGTAGATAAATAGTTGTTACTCGGCAAAAGGCTGGAGGAAAAAAGACTTAAAAAAACCTTGAAAACTGTCCCCAAATTGCAGGAATTGAACCCCTGTACAATCCTCGAACTCCAATTTGTGGAAGTTTTGAAATTATTTCTGGGAAAGTCAACGTTGAAGCTTGCACCCGAGTCTAAAAGACCATCAACACAACAGATCATGAGAAGACCTAACATCAGCACTAATGGAAAACAGCATGCATATATATATAAGAGGATTACCAAAAGTAAATTAAGAAGACATTGCTCAATTTAACTTCACATCTATGCGCTCCAATATTTAATTCTCTGGATTATAATTTTTTTTAAGTTCCTCTTTTTTCCACCTTTTGACAGTCTAAGTCTATTATAAAAAAAAAAGACGAGATACTGACAGAATGAGGATGACCAACTAAAGGGGAAAGGCTATGTAGTATTTGATCATGAATATCCCTCTATATGACAAATAGTCAATGTAGCTGTAATTGGTCCAAAGTTTCTAGTTGCATTAAAGACAATCAAGTGAACAAAAAAAAAAACACTGAATAGTACACCTTAATTGTATCAACAGGATGCATAAGAGAACAGGAGAGTGCACATGAAAGACCCCCAGCCAAAGCAGATCTTAAAACACTTCCAGCAGGTATTTCCACGGGTGGTGCAACAGCAACAACAGTTGCAGCTTCAAACCATATATTCCTGTATGTATTAGAAGAAGAAGCCAGCATCAAATAGAAATAATCAAGAAAATTGCACATTTTCTGTCTGATCAAATGAAGGCAAGCTTGCAGTAAACGATGTGAATGAGCTTGCACAAAACTTGTGTAATAGCTCTGGACAAATAAACACAAACATTTTACCTGGGATCATCTTGAAGTCGATCAGGAGGCAACAGAAGCATAAAATTACGAAAATGCCCATAAGAAATAGATTCTTCAGTGTCTGCATTCAAAAATCGCATCATAGCAACAGCATTGTCTTCATTTGCTGGCAGTCCAGAATTTTTTAATGATGCCAATATTTCACTCTTTTGCAGGGTCCCAGACTTGCTCAAACAAAGAGAAGTGTAAGCACGGAGAATTGTCGGTTCCTTCTGTTCCATCAAGGACAAAAACTGTTTCCAACCAAATGATTTTGAGAATAGGTGACTTCTAGTACGGTGCATGAATTCCCGAGCATATTTACGGGGTAATTTTCTCTTTCTCAACGCAATTTCGAGATCCTCCAAAGTCACTTGACCATCACCATCTCTGTCCAGTTCCTCAAAGAATCTCCTTCCTATAAGAATGTGAGGGTGCAAATAAGAGCAATATTTAGGATGAGAGATACAGAAAGGATTGACAGTATAATCAGAACTCCATTTGAAGATAAGCAATTCTCTCTTCTTTTCTTTCTTTCTTTTTTGCCTTTACTTTCTAGTCTGGAGAGTAAAAAATTAACAGTTGCATCTACTAAATTTTCTTTTAGACAGTGTTCAGAAATGCGTTGGAACAACGTTTCCTAAAAATTAAAATTTTTTTTTTGCTTAAAATTATTTTTTATATACATTTTTGGATTGTTTTAATATGGTAATGTTAAAAATAATTTTTAAAAATTAAAAAAATATTATTTTCATGCATTTTCAAACAAAAAAACACTTTTAAACACCTCCATTACCACCCTGTGAAACACCCCTTAGTCAAATAAGATCTCCTTTTCCAGCGAAGCACGTTCTACAAATAGATGGATATATCAGCTCCATTCAACTGATATTGAGAAAACTTTGACAAACAAGTGTTACTCGTCTATGAGAGCACTAGAACACTAACAAGAAGTACGCTCAGTAATATTTCATGCACGTATATTTCCAATTTTCCTTTGACACAAGCAGGAACAGAAACCAGTACAGGTCAATTTCCTAAGGAGACGAGAAACCATACCTTCGGTCTCTGTGTATCTAAAGAAATCCTGGACAGAGAACAGCTTTTTCTTGTCAGGATATTCTTTAGAAGATCGACCAAGCTGCTGCACAAGCTCAATCAACTCTGTGAAAGAAACCGTGGATAATGTGGATCTCAAACGCTCTACATTCGATAGCGGAATGCTTAGTATCCCACTAGCTAGTTTCTGTGGCGAACTACCCCCAGTGTCCTCGGTGCTGTTGGTAGGCGCGCTGCTTACACCATCATCACCTTCTTCATTAACTGAAGAGGATACTCCAACTATGCTTGATGGTAGCCCACCAACTCTGGCAAAACTCAAATTTCCCAAAAATCCATCTACATGCACCTTTTGACCTTCCCAAATACTCATGATTGCCGTCAAATGATCAAACTGGGAGGGCACTGGAGTTGAGTTCGAACAATTATTTTTACAACCCTTGACATTTCTTTCCTGTAAACTCTGATCAAACTTCTGTAGATTCTGAATCAAGAGGTCAAATAGAAACCCTATAAAGCATTCGATGGACACGTGTTTCTCTGTTTTACCCTTCTCGTTCACATTCTGATACCCTTTAACAGATTGAACCTTCAATTCCCTTTGCTTCAGTTCGCCCGAAACCTTTGCTTTTGACCCATTTTTGCACAAATGCAAATACTCTTTATCCTCGTCACCTGCTTTCTGAAACCGTTTCTTGTTTGTTTTAAATGGGCTAGGAAATGCCTGAACAAAACCATTAACCAACAAAGACCACGTCAAGGCAAACCGCAAACAATTTACACAAGACCCATCTTCATTCCTCGTCTCCTTCTCTTTCAACAATTTCTTCGAAACCCCAACCTTATCATCACCGCCATTTCTGTGTCCACTTTCCAAATTCATCGAAAACATCCTCAATAAACTCCTAACAGGAACCTTGATGGATAAAAATCCTTTCCTTTTCTCTTCACTAACCCCGCAATGCCTATTCTCACTATTTCCAAGACTAACACTCTTCTTTTTCACAGTGAAGATTGAGACTTTACTGCTATTATCAGTATCTGAATCACGGGTTGCCTTATGATCATTCTTTGAAACCCCCCAGCAAGTTTCAAGATCTTTAGCAGCTTTCCGAATCCCAAGTTCAAGTGGTGAAAGAGCATCTCTGACCACTTGAATTGAATTCATAAAAGACTCTATTGGATCATTTGTAGACACCATTACTACAAAATCACAATACCCCAATTACAAAAATCCAATCTTTTTACTCCCCCAGTTCTTATATGTGCCTTACCAATTCAAATCTATACATAAAGTCTGATAAAAAACAGTAGAAATAAAACTGTGCCCAGAAAAGCACAAGATTAAATAAAAAAGAAAGAACTAGGCGCAGCAAGTGTACAGTGGACTGAACCGGATTGGGTAAGATCCATTGAAGCGGCCTTAAAGGGTATCTGAATCTGAAATTGCAAGACCCTAGCTATACGGACCGGTAAACGGTGTTGTTGTGTCCATTTTTGCTTTGTTGTTGATAGAGTATTGGAAACGAGAGGTTTTTTTATATATTCAGTGAAAGCTCAGTTCTTTGTGAGAGGAAGAAAAAATCGTGGATAAAATTTTAGACCCTTAGAGAGAACAAAGTGCTATATAAAATTTGGTGGATTCTTTTTTCAAAAAAAGAGAGAGAGGGAGAGGATTTGGTGGCAGGGAAGGAAGAGGAAGAATAGGCCTCTGGCTTGGTTTTTGTTTTTTATTGTTATAGTTTTGTGTTCTGAATTTTTGTGAAATTAAAGTTAAGGGAAATTACTTCTGCTGCCACTGCTGTTTGCTTTGCTTGTTTTTGTTTATATTTGGATATTTATTGATAAAACAATGGATAAAATCTGACGTAAGGACCCGGTGGAAGGGGAAGACGACACTTGGATCAGATTTTGAGTGCTAACAATATACTCTGGTTGTTGGTGGATAATGTACTAATCCATGTCTATCCACATTGGGTTTTTAAATACAAATTTTGAGTGCTCTTTTTATTTTTGTTTTTTCATAATTTGAATTCTATATTGTAGAATTCATCACATGTTTTTTTTTACATCAATAAATAAAATTCATAAATTGAAAACTTTATCTGTGTATTTAATTAAATAAATTAAAAATTATTTATATGATTAAAATAAATTATGAAATTCAGTTCCTAATTAATTAAAGTTAACTGGTCAAACTTGAGATCCGGGTTATTAACTCAACCAAGTTCAATAATTTTTTTATATTGTTTTTTATATAAACTAAACACTTGCAAAATAAAAAAAACAAATAAATATTGCGGTGTATATTTAAGATCGTGATAAACATATAAATATCAAGTCAATATAAATTATATTGCTTAATTAAAAATTAATAAAATATTAAATTATAAAATTATAAAGAAAAAAATTAAGCAAGAAAAATTAATAAAGATATCAAATTGGAGGAGAAACAATAAAAAAATAGAAATATAAAAAGAAAACAGAAAAAAACCAGGAACTCTAGCTGACCACGAACTTGAAACTGTTTTTTTTTATATATATTAGTAATACTTTAAAAAGTGTGGGAAAAGCATGTAGCTTCCCCACGCCTTTCACTTATTAATATATTATATTATTATATTACAATTATTATTATTATATTATATAATGTTAAATTTTTTTATTTAATTATCAGATTTTTATGATACGGATCTCGGGTTTGATGGGTTAACCTAGTTTGACGAGTTAACCTGGATTTTTTTTCTTTTTAATTAATTTTTTTTGTTTAGTTTAGTTTGTTGATGTTAAATTTCTTTCTATTTAATTATCAAACTTTCATGACACGTATCCTGGGCTTAACGGGTTAACTTAGTTTGATAGGTTAACCCAGTTAAATCTAGGTAAACCCGTCAATTTTTTTTTTCTATTTAGTTATCAAACTTTCATGACGCGAATCCCAGGTTTTACAGGTTAACCTGGTTTGAAGGGTTAACCCAATTAATTCAGATTTTTTTTCTTTTTCTTCATTAGTTTTTTTCTTCCTGTTGGTTTTCTTCATGTTAGTTTTTTCTTTTTAGTTAATCTATTTAATTATCACACTTTTATGACACGACCTTATAGCCAAACCCACATCCAATATTCTTGGGCCCGGTGTTGCAGTCATGCTCACTTAAACTTGGATCACGCAAGTTTAATATTATTATTAATATTATAAATATTACTTTTAGGTCAGGCGTTGCAGCCAAACCCAAGACTTTTGGGTATAGCTTTGCAGAAAAACCCAAAAATTTTAAATCTTAATTTTTTTTTATATTTATTATGAAAAAAATGACCCGCAACATCGCGCGAGTCATGTAACTAGTATAGGATAAATAACTTGCTGTCCACTTCTATTTTTTTTTTTTAAATAGCAGGTAGTTTTATTTGGCAAAACAATGGAAAGGGCTAATGAATTAACTTAGCGGAGCAATACAAATGAATTCAGGTACAAATTGTAAGGCATCTTGATCGGAAAAAAAATTTGCACGCGTTGAATGACTTTTTAT
The DNA here is from genome assembly GCF_000002775.5 of Populus trichocarpa. Taxonomy (NCBI): domain Eukaryota; kingdom Viridiplantae; phylum Streptophyta; class Magnoliopsida; order Malpighiales; family Salicaceae; genus Populus; species Populus trichocarpa. The sequence continues at coordinate 2,461,660 of NC_037292.2, read as the reverse complement.
TTAATTAAATCTATACTGAGTTTTATTATGCATACAAGTATTTTTGCTGAAACTATGACAAGTAATTAGGGCTGATCATTTTCGGTTCGGTTTTTATTAAAAAAAATAATTAAACCGATTAAAAAAAACCGAAATCGGTTCAAACCGATCAGTTTCGGTTCGGTTTTTTAGGACAAAACCGGTTCAAAATGGTTTGGCTTGGTTTTTCTATTTGGCTCGGTTTTTTTGGTTTGGCTCGATTTTTTTCGGTTCGGTTTTTTTGGTTTTAGGCTTATAAAACAGAAATCAAACCGGTTGGTTTTTTCAAAATTTTAATCGATTTTTTTTCACGGTTTGGTTTTTTCGGTTAATTTTTTTTTTGATTTTCTTAGTTTTTCGGGTTTTTTGCTCACCCCTACAAGTAACAAGTATACTGCTTACAATATAGTCATTTCCTGGTAAAATAATATTGTCAGTGTAAATTATTTCCCCCCTGCATTTGGCTGTAACAAGAACCCCTTGGGTAGGGGTGTCCTGCACTGTAAACACTATTTTTAATCTCAAAACACCATAACAAAATACTATATACCATGGAAAATCTCTTCACGGCCTCGAACAGCCTGAAATATTAAAATTAACCCTAAGTCTTAACCTCTTTACTGTAATAAGAAAAATATATGAAATCCAGAGTGATCAGATTATCACAGCAACAAGGATAAGATTATGTTTGGAAGTGAAATTAAAATTGTTTTTTAAAATATTTTTTATTTTAAAATATATTAAAATATTATTATTTTTTATTTTTTAAAAATTATTTTTGATATCAGTATATCAAAATGATTTAAAAATATATAAAAAATAATTTAAAAAAAATATAAAATATATTTTTTAAAAATTTTAAAACATAAAAATAAACATTCATGTAATAAAAAAGGAATGTTCATCGATGACAGCTCGAAGAAGATCTCTGATAGACACTAGCGTCTACACATACAAGATTCATGCATTATTACACACGACTCTCGTCAATGCTACCAATCCTACCAGTCTAAATCAACATTTATTATTATTCCTAGCAGGTATCACAGATTTTCAAAGGGATCAAGGTTAGAGATCTCTCGACAAAAAATAAATTAAAAAAACTACATGTTGAACAATAAGCATGACAGATTTGAAAATATAATAATAGTTGTTTTTTAAAACATTTTTTATTTTAAAATTTTATTTTTAATATCAGTATATCTAAAAAATTTAAAAATATTAATTTAAAAAAAAAATTAAACTTTTTTAAAAACACTTTCAAAATCCAATGTGAAACACATCTAGAGCACAACACCACACCCAAATATCCATTGCGTGTAAGGCATTGGCTTTTTGTTCGAGACAAAATAAATAACCCAGTATCTAAATTAATAGTTAAATCATATCAAATTTATAATTAAATCGGTAAAGACATGGCCAGTAAACTCTCAAGTAGATCAAAAGGTTAGCTTTAAAAAAAAGAAAAAAGTATTTTGCTCATAGTAAAATTCATACTCTTTTCTCAGGAATAAAAAATGTTAGCAACTCACCAAAATCAACATAAATAATTTAATTTAATTTAATTTAATTTTAATGCTTTATAATAGTCACAAGTTGAATTATACATTGTAATTAACCTAGATTGACATGCAAGATGTAACCCTCATGATCTTGACTTGTAGCTATACAAATATTCCACGTGGCAAGGTAGCATCACTCGACCTGCATGGGTGACTCATGGCCCAATCAAACATTAAAAAAAATAAAACTGCAAATACAGGTGAAACCCCAATAACGAAGATCCAGCTCAATTTACAGAGCGAAGCCCACAATCTGAAAATCCAACCGGCCCTGATCAACGAAAAAACAAAAACCTCTTTAAAAGGAAACGTAGCCGTTTTAAGCCGAAGCGCAGAAATCAAATTCCAACATCCTGCAAACCTCACAAATCACAATCCCTAACCCCCAACCGGTAGCTTCTCTCCTTCAATACCGCCGCTCTTCGTCTTCTCGCCAGCGATCTCAGGTCAGTCTCTGATTGTGTCTTCTCTCTATCTGGGTTTAATTGTGTGTTTTCTGCATAAAGCAACTCACCACAATTGCGGAAATCTTGGGGATAATTTTAGCGTTCTTTACACTATAAAAGCCAATCAACTAGCAAGCATGCTTCTTTTTTGTGTTTAGCAGGAAAAAAAGATGGGTTTTTAATAACATGCCAGAATTTATAGATTCATAATTGATTAGGGTTATTTGTGGCAGTTTCAATGATTTACACAGCGATTGATAACTTCTATTTAACTGATGATGAGCTACAAAACTCCCCGTCAAGGAAAGATGGAATCGATGAAGCTACGGAGACAACTCTTAGGATCTATGGCTGTGATCTTATCCAAGAGAGCGGCATTTTACTCAAACTGTATTTTCTCTTCTTTGCTTAATCATGTACTTGACATTTTTTTTTTCCTCGGTTATTTGTTGATGCCTTTAACTCATGCTGGTTCTATCTGTTTCTGTTTCATTATTTTTTATGCTCAAAGACCTCAAGCTGTGATGGCTACCGGTCAAGTTTTATTCCACCGATTCTATTGCAAGAAGTCATTTGCCCGTTTCAATGTCAAGGTTAGAAGTGATATTTTCACCTACAGTGTTAAATTTACGAGAGATGGGCATTGATTTATTTAGTTCTAGCAATGCAATTTTTATAATTCCCACTTATTTGTCTAATATGTTTTTAGGATGTGCTAATATTTTGCAGAAAGTTGCGGCTAGCTGTGTATGGCTTGCATCTAAACTTGAGGAAAGTCCTAGGAAATCGAGGCAAGTCATCATTGTTTTCCACAGAATGGAGTGCAGGAGGGAAAACTTACCCTTGGAGTTTTTGGATCTGAATTCAAAGGTTAGAAATATGGTATCATGTTTGCATAAAGATGCTTCAGTATCATTCTCTTCCCTTTGGCTCATAGCTGGTTTTAGTCCTTCTGGTGTTAGGCATTTAGACTTTTCTCTCCGTGTCAATAGAAGTTTGCAGAGTTGAAGATTGAGTTGAGCAAAACAGAGAGGCATATATTGAAGGAAATGGGTTTTGTTTGTCATGTTGAGCATCCCCACAAATTCATTTCGAACTACCTAATGACCCTTGGAACACCTCAAGAATTAAGACAAGAAGCATGGAACTTAGCTAATGATAGGTACTTCTCTGAATCAAACATTTTGATTGTATCATTCTACAGTTGTTTTGTGAATCTTATGTGCGTAGTCTGTATATTCAGTTTGATGAATTTGTGCGGTGTTGCTTTTTCCGTGGAAAAATAAAAATAAAAATCATGTTCAACATGACCATCAATTTTGGAACTAAGAATTATTTATTCAGAGGCAGGGATTCCCTAAACAAAACCACAGCAGATATAAAATGATATTCCTTGCTTAGTGAAATAGCTTATCTGATGTCAGTTTTCAGATAACTGCTTTTTTGCACTCGATAATTAAATAGTCATTCTGATCTCAATAAAAAGAGTATTTACTTTTTGACAGGATCCTATCAGTTTAAGTTCCTCTTCCTTTGTAACATATTTCCTCAGATCAATTGTAGCAATTGCATCATCTTTCAAGGCTTTTAATTGCTGTGAAAAAGATTGCCAAGTACTTATAACATAAGCTCCAGTTATGATGTAACAGTTAGCATGAATTACAATCTTTTATAGGCTTACCTGGTTGCTTATCTCTTCAAGCTATTAGTACAAGACAGAATTGCGCAACAAGATGGTTTAAAAAACAGACGCTGCTTCTGTTTTTAAATTAATGGATTTTGGTGTTATTGCTTGTTTAGCATATCTTCTTTTCCTGGGACATACTAGTGTGCTTTCTTGTTGGTATTTTTCTACATTAATCCATTCTCTTTGCAGTTTGCGGACAACTTTGTGTGTTCGTTTCAAGAGTGCAGTTGTGGCTTGCGGTGTTGTATATGCTGCAGCTCGTAGATTTCAAGTACCTCTTCCTGAGAATCCACCATGGTGGAAAGCATTTGATGCAGAGAAATCTGGGATTGATGAAGTTTGTAGAGTTTTGGCTCACCTATATAGCCTTCCTAAGGCACAGTATGTATCAGTCTGCAAGGATGGAGATTTTTCTTTTTCGAACAAGTCTTCAGATTCCCAATTGCAGCTGATTTCAAAGGTGGTTCTGTATTTCCTTTTTTCTCAATTTGATTCTAAATCAACCTTTTAATTTTTGGTTTTTACAATATTTGCAACTGTCTCCTTGTCATCAAAGGCAGTATATCACCAAGTGACAAAGCAAGTATTGCTGTTGTTTCCTTAAGAAAGAAAAAAACAACCCGGTTGTTTTGATAGGAAAAAGGATAGAAACTGCAAGCATTGTAGAGATTACTTCATATTCATCTGAGACAGGGATGCTTCATCATATAAACCCATTGACTGAAAATATATTTTTTCTGCTCTTGAATAGGAAATTCCACGGACTACTAGCCTGCCAGCTAATAATGATTCAACTGAACCAAAGGCAGCTCCAAGTGGTGTTAATGTTGAATCTGGCGGATCCAAGGACATAACAAAAGTTGCCTTAGACAAGCTGAAGGAATCTAAAAAGACCGATGATGAATCCAAGCCCGCTGAGGGAGAAGCAAGAGAAGAGCTCATTCCAAGATCAAAGTCTGAGCACAGAACAGAAGCGGGTGGTGACAAGAGCAAGGAACGGGACAGGGACAGGGAGAGGGAAAGAGAGAGGGATAGAATAAAGGCCCAGGATCGTGATAGGGGCAGAGATTCTGACCGGGAAAGAGAGCGAGATGAAATTGAAAGAGACAGGGATAGGGCTAAGGATCGAGGTCGTCATCGTTCAAAGGATAGAGGAAGAGAGTCAGGTCAGCTCCCAAGTTCCTTTTTGTCCAGATGTTACACTGGGGGCTAGCACTTTTCTGTTTAAAATTTTATACAACTTTAAGTACTCTTATAACACATTTCTAATTATATATGTGATCTTTTAATCTAAATGCAGGACACTCGGAGAAATCAAGGCATCACTCCTCACGTGGTATGTATTTTAACTTTTCTTACGAAGTTCATCTTTTTTTTCTCGATTTAAATGGCAGTCCTCTCATCTGGGACCATTCTGCATTTTCAGACCGTGACTACCACAGTTCCTCCTATTCATCAAGGGAGAAGGACCGGCATAGGCACCACTCATATGCTTGAACTGGCCATTGGCATGTGCACGCACTTCCTTTTTAGAGATGTAGCAGCAGGGATTGCAAGTACAGTACTTGTATATTAATTTTTTTTTGAAGTGTTATAACATATTCTGTCTGTGTCCCATTGGAACATAAACAGAGGAGCAAGAAAACACCATCATGTTTACAGTTAAATTGAGATCTAAAACATAAAAGAGTTCCATTATGCTAGTTCCCTCACCACTATCTGTTCTATACTTGAACTGGTCCTTTTTTTGTGAAAAAAATGTCAAACACTGGTTTTTCTTTTCTGTTCAAGTTACGACAAGGTGATCATGTCATTGTGGTTAGGCGAACCACCCCATTTTAACAGGAGGGGATGCCGATGCTGGGCTATTGGCCTAACCGTCCCTCGTGCTAGAGTGCTAGCGACTCCTTTTGAAGTATAGAGCGTGGACTCACTCTCAGTGATGAGTGATTACTTGCATTTACTGGCATGTTTATCATATGGGGCAGTAACATGCGATGTCATTAATATGACCACAAAAAACATGCTATTGTATTAAATGTGGTGTCTGACAGGTTCTGATAAAAATAACAATTGTTGCATACCAAACGAGTCCTCTATCCGTTTCTCATAGAGGTGGTGTAGGGCACCCAGTCTTCCTGCAGGTAAGAAACTTGAATTCCTAATAACAACCTGCAGTGCACCGCACAAGCAATTTTACCGTCAGTTGAAGGCTCAGTGTAAACCAGATACTTCAGGTTGGACTCTCAAAGATAACTAATAAAAGTAACAGATGTCTGAATACACATTTTAATCGTCATCATCACCAAGAACTGCAGCAACAAATCTCGTCGCTGAAGGACTTGCAGCTATTGAACTCCTAGCCACAGTAGTAAATGGCTAGTGAAGAGGCAAGAAGAGCACACATTGTAGCGACTCACAGTTTCTTGTGCTTTGAAAAGAAAAGAAAAGAAAAGAAACCCTATATTCAGTGTTATGAGCAGCAGGCAGCGAGCAAGCAGCAGGGCATGTTGAAGAAAGATCAGAATGCAGATCCGCCATCCTTTGTCTTGCCAAGCATCACGTCTTTAGCCTCGTTGATTTTTGAAGCAAGGTAGTGGCTACCACCCGCATCAGGATGGTTTGCTACCATCACTCTTCTATGTGCTTCCTTCACCTTCTCTGCTCCAGCATTTTCTCTGCCAAAAAAAAACCCCATCTTTCCAACTTCAATTATTAATCATAATTTCAAGATAATCAAGCAAATAATATCCATCAAGTAAGAATAATAAGAAAAATTAATTACCTAATGCCAAGAATAAGAGCAGCTTCTCTTCTCGTCATTTTAGGCTGAAACCCTCCATCATAAAATTTGCGTATTCTAGGCTTTGGTGGTCTTGCTTTAAATGATTGCCATGCCTGGACCCCGTATTTCCCTGCCAGTGCTGCTGCTGCTATTGCTAGCCCAGCCAGAAACGGCGTCGCCTGAAAATCACTCCATGATTATTAATTTCACATCTATCATTATTTCAATCATCGATCAAATCCAGAATTATTTCAGAGAAAAATCAAATCAAATCTGCTCACCATTTTTTTAAAATTTATAAATAGTAATAAATAGAGAGAATGAATACTGCTAAAAACTCTTCAAAGCTTTCTGTAGAAGAAGAAGAAACAGTGAAAGAGCTTCTTGCTGATTCCGTGCATCTCCCAGTTTCTGTGGCACTTTACAGTCCCAACCATTCACTGCCAGGTGTTGCATAACCAAAGGACATGTTGGTGATTACGTGCTTTTATTTTGTTTAAAATGGACCGGGCCACATCCACGGCCCACAATATTTAGGGTTATATTTATTTCCAAGCAGACGTAAAAACCCACCTAAACCCTCTCCTTTTCATTTGCCCCGGTACTTCACTGCTATTCTCCAAGTCTTGAAAGCCACCAAAACCCAAGAGCTCAAGCTTGTTAATTCTTGAAGTAGGCATAAAGTGCTTTCTGGGTTCTTTTCTTTTTGAAGTTTTCCGTGTTCTTTTATAGAGATTTTGGTGATATTTTTAGGCAGGGAAAGGAAAGGGATGGGGAAACTAGGAAAGAAAGCAAGGAAGTTTGCAAAGAAGAATTTACAGTCAGTGCTTAAAAGGCAGAGGAAGGTCAAGTCTTTCTTCAAAAAGAAAGCTTCTAAAAGTATGTCTAACTTTGCTGTTTGTTACTTTCATTGCGTTCTTTGCTTTTGTTGTTGCCGTAGCTTGAATTTGTTGGGTAATTATTGGTTTAGGAGATGGGAGAGCTCAAGCTGAAGATTCCGATGGAGAAAGAGAAGAAAAGTATAGTGGAAGGTAAAGAAAGCAGGTGCAAATTAATGCTGCTGCGATTAGGCGCATTGTTTTGACCGTGAAAGATTGAGTTTAATTTTGTTTTGCTCTTAAGATATGATTAAGGGTTTCTCTTAAATAGTTCATCTGCTTCTAATTGATATTATATTTGTCTGTATATGCTTGTTTGCTTACATAGGAGAATGATTTTGAGGATTGGGTTGTTTATTGATTTATTTTGTATGCAGAAACAATGAAGTTGAAGATTTTAAGGATATTTCTCTTGATATCGTATTTGGTGAAGATGATAGTGATATGGATGGGGATGATTCAGATAGTGACGGATATTTATCTGAGGTTTTGAATTATGTTATGCCAACTTTGTTTTTGTTAAACTTAATTTGACACATTTCCTTTGCAAGGTGTTTCTAACATTGTTGGTCATGGTAACTTATCAGGATACAAGTTGTTCATATAATGGTGAAACTAGAATTGAGAATCATCTGGAAGGTCAGGATACCATCACCAGTTTCTCTGGTATTTTTATTGTTTTTTTAAATTTTAATTTGCCCCTTTTATTTATGTTTTTAGTAATTTGCATGCAGAGTACAATGGTGGTGGTGATTTATCGGTGCAGAACAAGGAAATTCATTTAGAACTGGCAAAGAAAATGAAAAGGCTGAACAACTTGAAAGCCAAGGTGATCAAATCATATTTTTTTATTATCTCAAAATAGAGTTTTTCAAAGGATTTATAAGATTTTGAGTAATGTTTTTCATATAAAGTTAGAACTTCACTTTGTTGGCTGACTCTAAAATTTGTGAGTGCTAAAATCTAAACCTATCATAATCTAATTGTGACTGGGAATCTCGTTTTATTCTATAAACCCATTTAGGCTTTTGACCATTTGTCTGGAATCTGTGATAGTTTTTTGGTATTGAGTTTCTCTTGTTAGTTTCTGTACTTAAAATGTCTGCTAGGCAGCAGAATCCATTTTATGAATTTACTGTCATTATGTAGAGATTCAACTAAACTTTGTCACTTAAAATTTGACAGGATCCAGAATTTGCCAAGTTTTTGGAAAGCAGCAAGGAACATCTGCAGACATTAAGGGATGAGGAAAATGTAAGCTATGAAGTCTTAATTTTTTTTTTCAGGACTCTTAATATCTTGAGAAATTAAAGGTGTGGATTTTTTTGCAAATTCCAAGCTCCACTGGCTTGTATATCTATCTTATGACTACTTGATGTTTATATACGTAGCTGTCATCTATATTACTCTCCATATGATCTGTTCTAAGACAAAAGAAATTTCTCCCTCCATCAAAGTTTGGAATTTCCAGTCATTGAACCTTATATTCAATCTGGTTTGTGTCTGTTGTATCTTTTTAACCCCCCTTTATCAAGTTTTAACCATCTCTTCCTTCACAGCAGTATTCAGATGAAGAAGAGTCTGATGAGGATGGCAGGGAGTCCACAAATAAAATGGGGAATTTGAGTAGCTCTACTGTTGATTCTTTGTGTGAACTAGTCAAGGAGCAGAATAATGTTCCTGCTTTTGTAAGGCTATTAAACGGGTACAGGGCTGCCTGCCACTATGGATCTGAATCACCCACCATTGTTGAAGACAGCCACACTTTTTGCAAGATCTTGACATTCATGCTTCACGAGGCTGATAATATATTTCGTAAAATTCTGGGAATATCAGGCTCCAATGATAGGAAAGAGGCCATCTTGGAACTGAAGAATACTTCCAAATGGAAAACTTTGAAGCCAGTAGTCAAGTCTTACTTGAGAAGTACCCTGTTTCTCCTAAATGAGGTTACTGACTCTCAGATATTAGCCTTCGCCTTAACCAGACTCAAAGCTTCTATAGTATTTTTTGCTGCCTTTCCTCCTTTACTAGGCAGACTCATCAAGGTATATTAATCCTAGAATGTTACAAATTTGTAACTAACGCAACTAAGAAACCAAGATAACAATGATTTCCTGGGGATTATGATAATAGCATCTTCCTTTCATGTCTAATTTGTATATTACCAAGGCTTGCACAATTAATGCACAATTTTGCTTTATATTGGATGTTAGGGTCTTTAACTCTCAGGAATTTCAGACCTTAGCATTATTCAGTACTTGTTGTGAATTTGTTTGGTGTTTTATGTCAATCTTATGCTTTAAGCGGTTGTGCCTTACCAAGACTTGGAATTGTATGCAGATATCAGTTCATTTATGGGCAACGGGCAAAGGAACTCTATCAGCATGCTCACTTCTCATCATCAAAGATGTGGCTGTTGTGTTTAACTCAAATTGCTTTGAAACCTGCATGATTAAAGCATACAAGGCTTTTATTGACCACTGCAAGTTTGTGGATCCAGTTCTGTTTAAGCATCAACAATTTCTGAAAAGCTCCTTCATCGAGCTATGCTCTCAAGATCTGCAGAAAGCTTATAGCAAGGCAGTGGTTTCTATCCAGCAACTTGCCAAGATATTGCAGCTTGGTTTACGAACTAAGAAGGTATTCACCCAGAAAGCTATACCGGTACCTTGTTTTGTTTAATCCTAACATCGTTTTACATCTGTCCTTGGTTGCATTGCTGATTTTTGTACTTTATTTTTCAACTTTTAAAGAGTGAATTGATCAAAATTCTGTGTTGAAATGTTGCTTTTATGCAGGAAGCAGTAAAGAAGATATGCAGTTGGCAGTATGCTAACTGTGTAGATCTGTGGGTTGCATTTATTTCTTTGAATATACATGATTATGATCTGCAGCCTCTGCTTTATACGATAATTCAGATCATAAATGGAGTAGCTGTCCTGTTTCCAGGACCAAGATACATGCCTTTAAGAGTTAAATGCATCCAATGGTTGAATACTCTCTCTGAATCTAGTGGAGTTTTCATCCCAATTACATCATTAGTGCTGGATATTTTGGAATATAAAATAGGCAAGGAGAGTTCGAAACCTGGAAAGGACTTCAGCTTTTCATCTGCGGTCAAGGTCAGTACAAATTTTACTTATCCTGAGCCGGGTTTCTTATGTGGCTTACATGGCGAGGCTGTTTAGCTCTATGATATGTGTTCAAACCTTTTATACTTGATTTCTTTTACTATCAATCAGTCAGTTTTTAAAATCCACCTGTTAACTTTCTGGCATTAAGTGTGCTGCATGCATGGTTAAGCTGATGGTGGTTGTTTCCTGTGTAGTTGCCAAAGCATTGGCTAAAATCTCGAAACTTCCAGGACGAGTGTGTTTTTTCAGCCATTGAGCTGTTGGCGGTGCACTTTGCTCAATGGAGTTATCACATATCATTTCCTGATCTTGCAACCATTCCACTCATCTATTTGAGGAAATTCTATGAGACGACTACTATTGAGAGTTTACGGCGTGTGGTGAAGCGTTTTATTGATCAGGTAAATGATTTCTTTTCAAAGAGTAAGGTGTTAGATTATATCATAGTTAAGAAAGTTCAAACACGCTACAATCTACTTTTGAGATTGCTCTTGGGAAATGGTTCATAGGAATTTGGTAGTTAGTATAAGAGGAAAATAGTCGGGCATTATAGATATGTTTTAGAGATCTCTGTGAATCCAAGTCAATATAAGTAATGGGCTCGCTCAACACTCAGGCTTTTGTTGAGAGACAAGAGGCTTTCCTGCCTGGCCACTTGGTTCTTTAAGCTGAGTATCTAGGGCTTTCTGGGCATGGCGAGATCCTGACTTGTAAATCATTGAGCCTAGTCTAACAAAAAGGATTTCTTAAGAGGTTGAAACTTAGTTTATATTATATGTTGGCATAATTGTTTGAAAGCTCTGGGTTGTGATTGCAATCCTTGTGGTGGCAATATGTTTTCAGCACCTTGTTATTGTGACAATGGGAAATTCCTTAATTTTGATTATGCTAAATTTAACCATAATCATTGGTATTCAGCAGTGCTTTATTACTATTCTTGGAAGGATGTATGATTCACATAACACTATTTCTCATACTTGTTTTTAACTGTAGGTAGAGCAGAACATTGAGTTTGTCCGGAAGAAGAGAGATGAGGTTACTTTTTCTCCGAATGATCAGCAATCTGTTGAATCATTTCTTCAGGTTTGCCCCCCTCTCCTTTTTCTATGCATCCATCTGTGACCTATTCTCTTGTAGGACTCAGTGGATGTCACTTGTTCTAAATTTTATTTCTGGTTACTGTGCAGCTTGAAAAGTGCGGTGGCAATGCTCCATTTACAAAATATTACACAAGTGTAATTGAAAAGGCTGGTTCCAGAAATCTGCTTATGAATGGAAAAATAAGGTGCGCCCTCTATTTGGCCTTATTTTTCACTCTTATAATTTGCTGCACCGAATGGCTTGTGCTGTGATGGTGTCAGTTTTTTAGGCATCTTATCCCTGCTATGAAAACCCGTTTAAATAATCATGGGGCAAATGAATGAGGCGTATATTGACATATTTGGGCCTTACAGATGTTGAACTGAATGCTAAGTTACTAGTTGGGGTGGGCTGTTCCCATTTTGAATCAAACTGAACTGATAATTGAGTCATTCTGTCGCTCAATGCCAGATTTTTGATGTTGATATTCAATGACATCTGGAAAAGGAGATGCCAATTTTTTTTCAAATTGGATTTGGTTTATTTAATTGAGATTCCAATATAGCAGTCGTGTTAGGCCAAGACCAGAAGAAATAAGGTAATGCTGGGTCAGGCCCAGTGTAGTTGTTTCTACTAGGATTGCCACGCAATATAGTCACTGCATTGGCTCACCATTGCGAGCATGCCCCCTTGTAGCTGCAACATTGTAAATCTCTGTGCAATCTCTAATAAATCTGTATTTGACTATGATATATAATAACAAACTTGAGAAGGGCTTTGGTTTATGGTAACTAAAACTGATGTTTTCTGTAGCTCCCTGGAGCAGAAGAAATCGAAAGGAAAGAGGCAACAAACTCCAAAGAACGCAATTAAGGTGGATTTGGCTGTTAATGCTGAAGGAAATTCACATTAAATTAGAACTATTTCGATGCGATTCGATGCGATGTAAACAGTGGAGAGAAATGGAAGAACTTCAGCTTTCCTACCACCATGTTTGATGTTTGTAAGATCATAAAAACTTAAATTACAGTATCTTACAGCAAATTTGAACCGCGTCTTATTTAGCCTTAAAAGACCTTCTGATCTTCAAACAGGGTTCAAGTTCATTTTTGTTTAGATTGTAAGATGTTAGGTCTGACGAATCCTCGGTGAATCTTGTTCATCATATTTACGAGAAGAAAACTAAATAAAGTTTTGGGTTAATATTTGCTGTCTAAAGAGAGTTTGATTGTCCAAGCTAGTGAAGTTCGAACTAAGCGATAAAGATATGAAGCCCATCAAAGGTTCATGTCATTTCTTGCATTACGTGATCAATGATGGCTAATATTTGGTCAGTATCATATTATTTTGCTTGTGGCTAATATATTAATTAAACATTATTGAAACATAATTGAAGCGGCCATCTCATACAACTATGGTCGTGCATGAAACTGCTGTTCTATTTCCATGACATGGAAAGCACTATATATATCTTTTAAATAGCTTCACGTTTGTGTAATAATATTTCTAGATCTTATTGTGCTCCATTAGTGGGTGGCACTTTTGGGAGCAGCAATAAACGAAAACAGATGCTTGCAAGCTGTTTACTTTGCTAGCCCCTTTCTTCATAAATTATACTTTGTCAATTGAAGTCAATTTTGCTCGTTTTAGTTTTTCTTTAACCAGGACTCACCTTTGGGGTTCTTGGACCACGGGCAAGGGCAACTGATATGCTGGCCGGGGCATTATAATGTGTTATGACATCCTGTAATTAATGATCAATATTGGAACAAGTGGGAATACATGTATATTGTATACAATACACACACACACACTCAAAAAATTATGATCTAAGCCATGTTCACGCGTTCCCTGGGAACAAAATTTTAAAGGCGATGGGCGTCTCTGATTGAATAGTTTTTAGCCTTTTCGTCATCCCTAGGTCCCTGTTGAATGCTTGGGAGCTAGCCACCAAGCAATTATACCCGTCTGTGATTACAAAAAACGGTCATCTTAGTTTACTGTCGCGTTTCACTACACGGTCAATTTTGGCCTGCTGAACCATACATGCTGCCAGGACTCCGCTGACCTCTCACACAATTGGTGCACCACCAAGTGATGCCTTAGCCCGAGCACTGGAATGTTGACTGTTGCACCCCAAAACCCGAAGCAAACTCCACGATCCTTTCCCTCTCTTATTCCCACTACTCGTTTCAATCACCTTTTCAGATTGAATCATCCTCGATGGGCTCTTCTTGCTCTGCCTCATCTTGATATCGCTTAGCTCCATCTCCATTGGAAGTCTTCCAACTCCAAATGCCAAAAAGTACCATCTTGGCTTCGTTGGGGTCGCTAGTATTGATACCTTCTTCATCGAAAAGTCATACCTATCATCGCATTTCCTTGTTGCGAACCCATGATTCTCTGATAAAGGCTCTTGCAAAGTCTTGTCACTCTTTTCCTGTAGCTGTTTTGATGATGTGGCCCTTGACTTGTTGAAAGAGGATGATTTCCATGGGAAAATGAAGCTCTTCTTGGTATTTTTAGCTTTCTTTGTGCTTTCCAGGTTCTGTGTTTTCTCTGCTACTGCTTCTCCTTTGCAAGTAATGAGCTTTCCACAGAAGATGATTTCATCTTTGGGATAAATATTAGAGGCGGTGAAGTCTTCGCTGAAGAACTCGAAGAAATCTTGATCAAAAGACGATCCCAAGCTTTGATCTTCTCTGGAGAAGCCATCCCAATTAGAAGCATAACCATTTAAAGGAAGATCACATAGAGATAGTGTTTCTGCTGCATCATCAAAATCTTGCAACTCACTGTTGTCATGTACCGGTACTTGATGAAGGCTCGTTTCTTTTGCAACCATTGTGAATATCAATTAGCAACGGCAAGAAAACTTGAGGGTTCCACAGAGAACTATGAAGAGATTCTTGAAGGAAGTTTGCAAATGGCTTTGCTGTAGATTGATGAAAAAAACTGGCCAAGTTGTCACGACTATATATAAGCAAGGAGCTTGAAGGGAAGATGCTTTGACATTTTGCTTAAAAATAGGTTGTTTAGAAGGAGTGGGGGCGGCTTCTAGAGGGCAAAGAACAAAGAAGATGAAGTAAAAGAAAGTAGCAAGTATCCAGAATATTAATACAATTCTTGATTTTAGAAACTCCTTCTAGAAGAGCAGGCGGTCAATATCGATGAACAAAACAGGTTTAATTGTCCCGAGCTTCAAGTTTTTCTAGAGGTCGATTAAAGATTTCGCAACATGTATCTTCAGGGTCGGCTTGTTGGAACTTGGAATATTTTTAGTGGTTAGTTAGGGCACAACGCTTGTCTCTACGTAGCTGTCTGTTTTTTAGAAAAGAAAATAGGAGGATATATGGAGCTTTCGTGTGATGTGAGAGTGATATATGCATAGTTCCATTATTATTATTATCAAGGACCCAATTTGTAGTCTGGTTAGTAAGCATACACGGGGCCATAAATTCTGCGTTAAACCTCCCTCCCTCCCTCCCTCCCTCTCCCTAGCTCTACCGCTGATCGGGCACTCTTTGTAGTTTGTGGTGAGATAAAAGGCTTATTGAAATTTTTTTATTTTATTTTTATGTTATTATGATGTATGATATTAAAATAATTTTTAAAAAATAAAAAAATATTATTTTAATATATTTTCAAATAAAAAATAATTTTTTAAAAAACCATACTTTCAAATTCTGCCGAATTAAACTTGTGGGTCTCTGCCTTGTTTAATTAGCCCTTAGCACTTAATTGCTATTCTGTCTTCCACGTGGAGCGTGTTGAGATCTAGAAAGTCAATGGACACATCAAAATACACTTAATTGCTATTGTGTCTTCCACGTGGAACGTGTTGAGATCAAGTTAATATGTTGTCACTGTTATCATCTGAGAAATTGTTGCACGATACTCGTGCATGAAAATGAAGGAATTCAGAAATGAGTATGCGGAGGTAACCTTTTTGTTAGTTGATATTTTACCACAAAAATAAATAAAAATAAAAAAAGATTTTTAAACAATGAAAGTTGCAGACTGTTAATTTTAAGAGCCGATCGTTGTCGATTTTACCATTCAATTATCAACACAACGAATGCATGGAGTAATTAAGAGTGCTTCTAAAAAATCTTCTAGGAGATGATTTAATAGTAAAAACTTGAGATTAAAAGATTTGTTTTTTCTGTGATTTTAAGTTCGAACTCTATGGTTGCTAATATGATAGCCACTAAGAGACTTACATGATCGATAACTTAAAAATCCGTAAAATTAGTCGAGGTATGCACAAACTGGTCCAGACAACCACATTAATAATAATAATAAAAAAAAGTGCTCTTAAGGGATGACATTTGGACATCTTACTAAACAATTAATAGTTCTAGAGAATTATTAAATGACAAAAAAATTATGCGGTGCCAATTGTCTGATATATACATTGACAAAAAATATTATGGTTTTATGTCACTTGTTTTCGTTGCTGGAGAATTTAACAAAATTAATGACAATATTAACGTTTTAAATATAATTGATTATGTTAATTTAATTATCTAGGTGATTTCCTACTATTAACTACTATACTTAAAAAAGTTTGGGTTTTTTCCACCCCCTCCGGGGTTCATATGAACACGTACCACCTCCCTTTTTTTTTTTTTTACTGTTTAATATTTTGTTTTGGGTATTTTTTTTTAAATTTCATCATTTAATATTTTATTAGTTTTGAATTGGTTGATATGGTTTATTTTTATTAATTTTTTACGAGGTTATTATAATTTCAAATAACACATCCTGATATTTAGTTAGTATTTAATTTTATAGGTGTTTATTTTTTTTTATCATATCATTAAAAAAAGAAAAGTTTTTAAATTTAGTAAAGTTCATGATCAAGTTGGAGATTTGACAGGTTAAACCGTGAACCTCAGGTTGATCTAATATATCGTTATTTCTGTATTAAAAAAACATTATCTTGATTTTTTTAAGTCATAAACCTCTCTTTTACCGGTCATCCAAATTGTTTTTGAACCCGTCAAGTCAACTTGATCAAGTTGAGACAACTCTCATATGAGTTAATTTAAACTCGGACTAGATAAAAAATAAAGTAAGAAAGTTTAATTTAGTAACAATATAATATAAAATAGTTTCTTAAGAACTAAATATTTTTACATTCAATTTTTTTTTATCTGACACCACATAAGGCGAGCTAGGAACTTAAATGTCCTCTAAAATAAAGTCACATCTCTTCTCTTTATGCTCACAAAATAATTGATTTCTATGCAAAAAAAAAAAGGAAAAAAAACTGTGTGAAAAAAAAAATCTTGGTTTTCCATGGCTCCCCTCTGCCAACAAAAGGAAAAGAACTTGTTGATCTTCTTTACCTTTTCCTTCTAACCCTAACCCAATAACAAATAAAAGGAATAAATAATGGAACTATAGGAAATAAAACTATTATCAACTAATTAAGCAAAAAGAAATTTCGTAACATGGGACACAAGGGCTATATATTTTTCATTAATATTCTCATTCATTTTAAATTATCATTTTTTTCCTTAAAAAAATAATATCCAAGAAATTATTACATAAACTCCATTCGGTAGTCTACTTAGAAAAACTAATTCAGTAACCTTTAGATAAAAAGTGAAGTCAAAGGCAACTTATGCGAGGCTCTTTGTATATAATGTCATGACCAAATACGAGAAAAATTGATATAAGATCATGCTAACCCTAACACTATCTTCTCTAATTTACCCAAAAACACTGTGAATATTTCCTGTGACTCGGCGCATAACTTCTCTTCGTACGTAAAGGGGAGAAAAGAAGATGCATACCACTTTATAGTAGTAATTAGTAAAGTTGAACAGAGTTAGTCGCATCCTGTTTTCTTAAAAAATATTCCTTTAGATCCAATGAATTGGCTAACTAATTTAATTACTTTTGAATTCAGTCAACCCCTACAACGATTGATCGGTGGGACGATTCATTCAACACTAAAGTTGAACAGATTAAGATGTTTGTGTCATGAGGAGCTTCAAAGTTCTTTCTGCTAGTTGCATATTGGTTGGTTTCATATGCTTTTTCCTTGTAATGCAAAAAGAAAAGAATCAAGAGTATATATAAAGATTATAAAACTAATAAAGACCCAGAAATATTCCAGGACAAAAGCTTCCTGCACAAGCTCTCTCTGTTGATTTATGACGTCCTCATGACTTCACAAGGGGTGACAAGTTTGATTTCTTGCTCATTGAAGAACCATACCTATCAACACTTATTGTCCTTCTTGCATGCCCTTTTTTAATTAGTACTCTCAAGAGGATCACACTCTTTTCTTGCTTCTTTATCTTTGGTGACACAAGCTCTCTCTGTTGATTTATTGGAAGAGTATGATACGTTTGATGGGAAGATGGAACTCTTCTTCGTACTTAATTTCTAGTTTGTCTAAATTCTCTAGATTCTGTTCTGTTTCAGCTGCTACCACTGTTTCTCCTTTGCAAGTTATGACCATTCCACAAAAGATGCTGCTGCCTAAGGAATGAGCTGTGGAGGCAGCATTGGCCCATTCTTCACAGAAAAAACCCGAAGAAATCTTGATGATCAAAAGAGGAGCATCGATCTTGTTTGGAGAAGTTATCCCTGCAAGTACTGTCGCAGTTTCTTAACGGAGGATTAGCAGATGAGAGTTTATTTTACATCTCCAAAACCATGCAAGCCAGTATTTTCTTGTGTACTGTTTGACGAGGGTTAAATTCCTTGGTACTAATCATTGTATCAGAAAATTAATAGATAAGAGAAAAGATATGAATCAAGTGAGTAATCAGTATTGTATGGAGCGCTTATTGAAAATGTCAAGTTTTAATTAGTTATATATCAGAAGGGAAAAGATAGACAGAAAGGAAAGAATTTTGGTTCATGTTGATACAGTTGGCTACTTCTGGAAGACTGGGAATACAGAAAGAAATGTATGCATTATGGGCCTGAATCCTTCTAGATTTCCTTATTTTATTAACGTTCATATCAGTATTTTCCACTCCTTACCGCGTTTTGTCGGATTCTTTGTTAGATTTTAACGACGAGACTCGTTTAGGGTTTGGCTTATAAGTTTGTGAGGCCGTTTGGTAATGCGGCAGGAACTGAGATGCGGTCAAACCGTAATATATATTTGTTTGGTTATGTTTAAAACATAGGTTGAAATTGGTGGGACCCATCATTATAGTGGCCGAACCTGTGGTTAGCAAAAAGCTGGCAATACCTGCTTCTAACTTGCAGCAACCTCAACTTTTGTCATCCATCAACACTATCAATAAATTTTAAACTCCTAAAAAAAAAACCTGTTGGATAATTAATTACTCCTCTCCCAGCAAATCAATTCAAACGGCCTCATCCACTGTCAAAAAAATATAATATTGCAAATTGTAATTTTGTGATTAATATATATAAAGAAGAATGCCTGAAATTAGACTCATTTTATCTTTTTTTTTTAACCACAATCCTATTATGTTCAACCAAGTTTTTATAAATGTTACAAAACATTTTTTTTGTCAAATTTTTCTTCATTAACAATAGTGAAAAATAACTTTAAACCAGTTTATATATATATCGAAACTAAATTTTTTGTTATTAAATTTCGTATGTGATGACATTGCACATAGTTTAATAGAATAATAAAAAATATTTGATATCAATATTATTTATTTCATGATGTAATAACAATAGTTAAATCTACAATATTTAAATTAAAAATCATTAATATTAATATATATATATATATATATATATATTTTTAATTATTTTATAACCTCAATTTGAAAAACATTTTTTTAACCAAACACATTAAACTACTTTTTGTTCAACCTCAATTTCAACCACAGTTTTAACCAAATATATATTTTTTCAAACCAACCTCAACTAAAAGTACTTTTTATAAAACAACTTTTTTAAAACCATAACCACAACAATAACCTCAATACCAAACACATATGAATTCAGGTAGAAAGACCCATTTTATCCTTACTTTTACCTTTTTGTGAACTGGTTATAGAGTAACTACGCAACTTCACCTGTCCTAAAAATGGTTTTGAACTGAAATTATCTTTTAATAAATTCTCTTGGTGATTCTTTAGGATTTTTCGATATCACATCAAATTTCATTTAGTGGAGTCAAATTAGGACACCAATAAAAAGGAAAAAACATTATATTTCATGGTTTTTTATTCTAAAAATAAGTAACAGTTATTTTTTAATATGTTTTTTTTGTTTAGAAACATATTAAAATAATATTATTTTAAAAAATATTTTTTTTGATATTAATACATTAAAATAATAATAAATTAACTTAAAATTAAAAATTAAAAAATTAAAATTTTAAAAATATTTTTAAAACACATAAATAAAAATAAAAATATAAAAGGTGTCAGAGTCAGAGGTATATCGTCCTAACCTAAGGTGTGGAATGATCCCTTTACCCAAGGGGCACATGAGTTAAAAAAAATATGGACCGTTTGATCACTCACATCGACAGATGGGAACATCCTGGCTGGAGTTGGACTTCTCTTACTTTGCCTCATCTTGATATCGCTTCTCTATCTTTGCTAATTGCGGTGTACATGAGATAATGGGTTTTCTAGATGCATTATTGGGTTTGATTTTTTTCTAGATTTCCTTAATTTATTGACAACAGCGTGTTGTGTTGGATTTTATGTTTGCTTTATATTATTATATTTAATTGAAAATGTGATGGTAATTATTTTTAATTTTTTTTTATTTAGAAATATATTAAAATAATATTTTTTTTAATTTAAAAAAAGTATATAGCACATCAAAAAAAAAAAAATATATATATATATATATAATTTTAAACAAAAAAATTAAATTTTTAAAAAACATGGTTGAAATCACATTTCAAAAAACTTTTATAGCATGTTTGTTTTTATATTTCAAAAATATTTAAATTTTGTTTTTTAATTTTTAACTTTCAATTAATATTTTTTTATATATTCATTGTTTTAATATATTAATATCAAAAATAAAATTTTAAAATTAAAAAAATATTATTTTAATATATTTTTAAATAAAAAATAACTTTTATCGTTACACCGATTCATAACATCCATACATATCCAAGTAAAATGGGATTAAACAGAGCAGGTGGTGGGATTTGTATCACCTTTTCAAGGCACTCACCTGTGTGATTGGCTTTCCACTTCGCGACGCATAAAATGGACCGTGATGCTCCGCGTTTGGGATTTTTTCTTTTTTTTTACTTGACCGTTTGTGCCAAAACGACATGGAAATTACACGACAACACGACGTCGTTGTCGACCTGCCTTTGGCAGCACGCATTTTCTCGTTTCTCTGAAATTTTCCCATGGTATTCTCTTCTCTATGCACCTGACGTATCCTCGCCGGAATGTGGACACAAACATTTCTACGCACTCATACGCTTTCCCAAAGCGCGTGATTGCAATCTCAAGGTAACGATTAGTTCCCGATCAGTTATACGCGGGTTTCTGCGGTGAGATAGAGAGACATTTAGAAAAGTAATAGAAGGATATATCAGGTATTCTAAATTTATATAGAGGACATTTCGGAACGAAAAGGTATCATATGGTAATTAACATAAATATCTCAAACCCTACACTCTCTCTTAGCTGCTCCAAACTCCATTGCTACTCAGCTTCTCATCTCTCTCGCGGCTAAGGTTTAAGCAAAACTTCTTCAGGTCAGATTATTGTGTATCCTTATAGTCTCTCTGTTTGCTATTGTGTTTTAATCAAGATTGCGATATTAATTGCTGATTAGTGTCTAATTAAGTCTCATGTTACTAATTTGGTTTATTTGTCGAAGTTTTGTGATCGGTTTTTCCGTCTTAATCTAGAATTTTAAGTTTTGTTCTGCTTGAAATTTGATAGTTAGTGCCCTTTTTAATCTTGTATGAAATTGTTTACACAGATCTAAAAGGATTTCGTTTGTGTTGGATTCTGTAAGATTTGTTCTTGCTTGGATGATAAGATTTTTTTAAAAAATGATTGCTGTATTTATAATTTTTTTTTAGAAAAAATCACGTTTTCGGTAGTTTAGGTCGATTTTGTTTCCCTTGGATGATTAGACCTTTTATTTTCATATTGATTGTTTTAATTTTGAAACCCGGACCGGCCTGGTGGGTCGACCTGGGACCTGGCCAACCCGGGCCTGGGATCGGTCCGGATCTAAGTAAAAACCCGCGCGGGGAGTTGGCCCGGTAAAACCCAGTCGACCCGGAACCCGGGTGACATGGGCAAACCCGGCTGAAACCCGATGTCTTTTTTTATATATATACATAGCCGTGAAACGACGTCGTTTAAGCCTTTTAAAAGGCCAAAACGATGAAGATGAACATACATAATTGCAAACAAAGAGAGAACCTAATTAAAGAAAAAACAATTTCAATCGCATAGCTCTTGTGCCCGTAATACGCCCCCACCCCAAACACAGCGTCCCCTCCGTCAATGGGCTCTCTTGCTGACTGGCTTCATAAATGGACCCATAGTTTTGAAACCCGACCCGGTGGTCGACCCAGTCTAATGATCGGGTCACCGGTCAAATGGGTTGACCCGGGTCAACCCAAAAAAAAATCAAATATGCAAAGTATTTTAATATAAACACTAACATATAACAATAAAATTTGTAGCTGAAGAAACTTAAGGAAATGATATAAAAATAGATCATGCAACATAAGAAGAGATATAGGTACCCTGAAGCATGCTCACATATAGCAGTCGGTCTATATTGTCAACACGCTTCTGTATTGATTTTAGAACAGAATTCAATGATGAAACTTTTTTTCAAACATCTGAAATCTTTGTTGCATGTTGCATGATAAACGGCAAGGGTGCATCTTTCAACAACTGATCAAGCTTTGATCTGAATGGACCCATCAGTTTCTACGGGTGAAAATCCGGATTCCAACGAAAATAATCCTCAAGAATCTGAATCTGAATCCATTAACAGCCGCAGTGATGCATTAGGCAAGGCTTTATCAACGATGCTGGCAACTGTTATTAAGGATCTCGACTCTAAAGCTCAAGACACTCTCAATAGCCAAGACAAACTTAATTCTGCTATTGATCGTCTTACTAGAGGTAAATTCTTCTTCCTTTTTAATCTCATTATGGTCTTGTAATTCTATGCTTTTAGAAAAGGTGCTTGAGATAAGATAAGTAGTTTCTTCACCTTGGCTTTTTTCTACTTGTAATGTTTGCAAGTCACCTGGTTTTGCTATAAATTTTTATTTTTAGACCTTCTTAGGTTGCTAAAATGAGACCCTTTTGATCATTTTGGAGATTTCTTTTCTTTTGGAGAAATGCTTTTGATCATTTAGAAATTGACCCAGTATCATAAATGGTCAGTTTAATCTGTCTCTGTAACGTGATTAGCAAAGATTTTGCTATACATCAGCTGTTTTTTTATGCTACTGAATACACCACTGTGATTTGATGCTAGCAACAAGTGGGATAGTTATTAGAGTTTCTCATTTTCTTTATTAATGATAATTTGATGGATTTAACATGAGTTTTTTCATGCCCACATACCTAGTTATCTTTTGGAGTATGTAATATTTAATAAACAAATATACAACTACAACATTTATAATTATATTGAAAGAATGGAGTATCAAGCAGTTCAAATAAAGACGGACAAAGCTTCCCATAGTGGATGCAATTTGAATTGGTCTTTATTCTTTTTTCTACATTGATCCTTAAGGTGTTTGATTATTCCATGTTATTGAGCATTTGAGCCTGGATCATCGATAAAAAAAAATTGTGTTTTCAGAGCTTGATCAGTTGTTGGAAGATGCACCCTTACCGTTTATCATGCAGCATGCAGCAAAGATTTCAGGTGTTCGAAAGAGAGTTTCATCATTGAATTTTGTTCTAAAATCAATACAGAAACGTGTTGATAATATAGACCGACTGCTATTTGTGGGCATGCTTCAGGGTACCTATCTCTCTTTTTATGTTGCGTGATCTATTTTTATATCTTAAGTTTCTTCAGCTACAAATTATATTGTTATATGTTAGTATTTATATTAAAATATTTTGCATATTTGATTTATTTTTTGTTGACCTGGGTTAACTCATATGAAGAACGGTGATGCTGATATGATTAAGATGATTCCCACGAAGCCCCTGGTGGTGGAGATTTTCTCAGAGTATCCCCCACTTGGTCGTTTTGCCGTGAGGGATATGCGCCATACTGTAGCTGTGGGAGTGATCAAGAGCGTGGAGAAAAAGGATGCTTCTAGTGCTAAGGTGACAAAATCTGCTGCCAAGAAGGGTGGAAAGTGAACCGAAAGCTATGATAAAAATAAAGACTGGGTTCAACTTAGCCATCTATCTTTCGGTTTTTGCTTTCTGTGTCATGAGATTTTTAGCATGTCTTCACCATCATCCCGGGGCTGTTCACAGAATTGGGTTCTTGATCGACGGTGGCATCTATTACGTTTGGAGTCATTTTCTGGGTCTTTATTGTGTCTTCAATGTTGACATTTTGTTGGACTGGTGTTTTAGTAGCTGGTAGCTCCTGAATGTTATGTCTTTGAACACCATGGCTGCATGTTCAATATTTTCTATGATTTCCACTTTTCTTTGTTCATTTTACAAGGCGTTCTCTGATATTTTTTAAAATACGTCTGCTAATCTTACTTGCTGGACAAATATTGATGTAAATATAGTTTATAGGCTCGGTATATCGACAGTCAAAAAGCTCCGCAAGCTAGAGAAGAAGTCTTGATCTATCATCAAGGTCTGGCAAATTATAGATATCCTTCTCTACTGCTTAGTTGTGTACTTGTGTAATCAATTCTGGGCGACCATTGGGCCTCCCGGAAAAAGAAATTTATGGTTGGGCGTGATATTGTTTTTTTTCCTTGGATGTTTGTTTCGGAATTTAGTGAGCTCCGGCCATATAGAAAATGAATGGTTCATTTTTTTTCTTCTATATTTTGAATGCCCGTCTATCTCGTTATCTTTGAGCCTATTAAGCTGTATTTTCTTTCATTATTTTTCTTGAAAAATCCCTACAGGCTTGAGCTTAGGCTAATCAACCTTTTCTTTAATTATTTGGTGCAGCTAATCGATATTAGTATACACTCTACGAGATTTCGAGTTTAAATTTATACTCTGTAAAAAGTAAATAAATAAACAATATAGTTTTTATGGATATTTTTGCAAGATTATTACAATTGGTTGTTTGTCTCTAAGGACTGGTTAAGACGTTGTTTGTAATAGAGGTTTAACTTAATTTTTGTCATGATTTGAATATTTTGTTTTCATGATTCTGGAATGATATTAAAAATAAAATAAAAAAATATATATTATTTTAATATATTTTTAAACAAAAAAAATATTTTAAAAAACAATCTTTATCAAACTCATAAACACTGTTCTTAAAAGTTTAATAAGCCTATTTTACATGAATTTAAATACAAACCTAAATACATCTTGATATCTCAGACTTAGCACCATGTTCTCTTCAATGATTTTTGCCCTCTTTAACTTTTAATCAAGCTAGGTTATTTAAAAAATCTAAAATATTTTTTTAAAAAAATACATTAAAATAATATTTTTATATTTTTTTAAAATATTTTTAATATCAATATATCAAATAATCTAAAATTATATGTATAAAAAAAACACTATTTAAAATGCAAATCCAAACAACTCCTTATTCCATATAATAACCCGGAAAGCGCTCTTGTGGGCCTTATTCAATCGGGACGTGACATGGCCATTTGCAGATGAAAGTTGACCTAAAGTTCTTGATTACAAAGTATGAGGACATGACAGTTCTGATTTCCAATTCAGGTAAATCTATAAAAAACACACTGAAATATACTTGCGGAGACCTTACAAATTTTTTACAATAAGATCCCTTTCGTCCCAATAAATGATTTATTAATCATAGTTATAAATAAACCATTTCTATGCAACAAGATAGTCATCGAACTTTTACTAGTTTCTCGTAACCCGAATGGTTTGTTGATTATAATATATGAACCGAGTGATCCTAGGAAATACATGAAGTAAATGTCAATATTTTGAGTAATTTTATATTTATCTTCATCACGTACTAGATTAACTGTCAAGAAATTTTGAGTGTTCTTGTGTTAACATAAATTTTAAGGTTTAGGTTTTTTTTTTATAGTATTATCTTTTAATATTAAGTTATTTATTCTAGTTTCATGATATGGAATATAGGTTTAATGTGATAACTAAGTTTTTTTTTGTTTTTTTAAGTTACTTTTTTTCTCGAATTTCATCATTCAATATTTAGTTAATTTAAAATTAGACTTTATAATATTTTTTTATAAGATTATCATGATCTCACTACATAATTACGAGCATGGCAAGTTGACTCGAGTTTTTTTATCTTTTTTATTTTATTTTTTTTCAATTTCACCCCACAATATTAGAAATTGAGTTTCATAATTTGTTTTTTATAAGATTATTCTAATCGTATGACCAGGGTTATAGGTTTGGAACATTAACCCATGTTAACTCGAGTTGTTTTTTTTAATTGGATTTTTCTTTTCAGCTTCATTCTTTAATATTGAATTGATTGAAAATTGAATTTTATAATTTGTTTCAATTTACTTTTTACGAGTATATTTAAGTTTCAAATTTGGTAGATTAATATAATAGGTCGGTTTAATATGTTTTCCTCTTAGTATTAAAAAAAATATTGATTGATATTTTTTTAGTCAAATTATGCTTTTAATAATCTTTCATGTTATCTTTGAATCCGTCACGTTGATCATGTTATATCAGATCAACCCGTATATAATTAAAATTTTATCTACTAAAAAATAGATTAATAATATCTAAATATTTCAATATATCTATATCATAGATGAATGATCTAATTTATATTTAAAAAATTATTTTAACCTACAAGCAGCGCAAAACAATAATCTAGCTTACTATCTATTTATCTTTCTTTTCAAGGAGAATACAGGGTAATTACTCCTAATTTTTTTTTTATAGAAAACGATTATTTTCCAGTGAAAAGACATGAGAAGAGGCCGTTGATAGTCAATTGCGTGAGGAACAAGTGAAGGACATTTAAGGAAAGAAAAATGCCTCCAGCGCGCTATAAATAACTACAAACCCTTTCACTCGTTCCTCGCTCTCACCCCTGCTTCTCCTTTTTCTATCCTCTTGCCGCTAGGGTTTTTGCATCTTACTTCAGGTTCGCCACCCCCCTCTCCTTTATCTTGTTTCAGTCATGCCTTTTGTCTGATTCGATTCTCTCTGACACCTCATCACCACTGATGTTCAGTTGATTTGTGTTGATATTTAGTTCTTGATTGCTTTGTTTAGCATTTTTAACTTTAATATGTGGTTTTGATCTGTGTTATCGGCTATCAATCTGTTTTATCTTGATTGCTAGTGCCTTTTATTTGCCTTGAAGATTTATATACGAAGATCTATTAGATTACAATTCATTTATGTGGTTTTAGCATTTTGTCACTGTTTGTTGGGTAGATCTAATTAGATGTGAATTTGTAGGATTGTGAAATGCTCAGCCGTTATTTTCTCAGCTTTTTACCTGTTGTATGCTTTTCTTTGTTGATTTTTTGTATTAAAAGAACTTTTAAATCAATTTTTTATTTTCTGAAGATGTTGATTTGATTTTTTCAAGATAAATATTGCTATAAACTGTCACTTGGATCAACTGATGTGAAGGTCATCAGAAGCTACTTAATTTATTCTTATCCAAAATTATGCGTTTTAGCTGTCCAATTTATCAAATATAATTAACTAGCGTTTTCAATTTGTGCTGTTGATATTTTTTAAATTTTATGCTGTAATCTTCCTTTTGGGTTTGACTTGTTGTCCAATTGGTAAGCTTGTGCTCTTAGATTTTTCTATTGATACTTCCTCTTGAAGTGACATTAATGTCAAATATAATTTTGCTTTCCGTGTGTGATTTTGGTCTCACGCTATGATTTTGCTTTCTGAGTTTCAGTTAAGC